>NW_028127371.1:0-20118 GCF_965231255.1 Vanellus vanellus
GGTGGAGAGCAGCCCTGGGGAGAAGGACCTGGGGGTGCTGATTGATGAGAAGCTCAACATGAGATGGCAACACATGATCACGAGATGTGGGGACTGAGGCAAAAGAAGGGTTAAGTGGGGTAGAACTAATAGGGAGGAATAAGCAGCTGCAGCACTGTTCTGGCAGACGACGAAGTTGTGTGAAGCTCCTCCCGAGATAAGGAGGTGCTGCTCACAGGGAAGAGAGATTCCCTTTTCGGTGGGAACGTGATCTTTTAGAGTACGCGATGGTGTAAACAAGTACAGTAGGCAATTACTGCCTTGGTAGAAAAGTATGTAAAGAGCACGCTTGCTTAATACAGCGGATTCCGGTTTCGATCCTGCATATCGCAGTCCGCGCGTTCCCATCGCCGCACGCCCCCTCCCCCGCGGGCCGCCCCCCGGCCCCGGCAGCGCCCCGCTCCGCCCGCCCGCCCCCGCCCTGGGCAGGAGCTCCCCGAGCCCGCGCCGCCCCGCCGGAGCGCAGCGGGACGAGCAGCTGCAGCGCCCGGTGCCGCGGGGCCGGTTCCTGCGCGCCGTCACCCGCGGCGGGAGGAGCCGCACCGCGCCCGCGGGCACCGGCGGGGCTCGGCTCCGCTCGGATGGGGTCGGATGGGGTCGGCGGGGGTCGGATCTGTTCGGCCCATCCATCCCCCAGTGGTGGGAGGGGAGAAGGGAACCCCCCCTCTTTGCCAGCACCGCCTCCTCCCCACAGTGTCCCCCAGAGAAGGCTCTGAACTCGGGACGATGCCAACGCGGGGGGGGACTGCAGTCTCTGCCCTCCCGCACCCACTCCGAGGGGATCTTCCGCTCTCGGACCATCTCCTGCTCCCGCTGCGGGGAGTTCCTGCTCTGGATGGATCCAGCCGGTTATGGAGGTATCGAGGGAAGTTGGACTCTCGCGTCCGCTACGGGGAGGTCAGAGCTGGGAAGCGCTCCGTACCCCGGCAGCAGCGGGGGGGGTTGAGCTGAGCAGGGAGGTGTTGGCCGGGCAGGAGGAACTGCTGCGCCGTCCCTGTCTCCCTCCAGAAGGACAGCGGCAAGAGAGGAGTGTGGGAGGAGGAGGTGGCGGGGGCAGAAGAGGAGGGGGAAGGGGAGCCGACCGCGGAGGAGCTGCGGGAGAAGAGCTGGAACGTGGGGCTGTCCTGCCCCCCGCTGCCGGGCACGGGGGTCTGGGGGCACCGAGGGCTGGAGCTGTGCTCCGCAGGGCTGTGCTGGCCCCCAGGTGCGGTTTTAATGTTGAATTTCTGTAAATGACTGGCTTGTAGAAGGCAGGTGTAGATTTGGGGAGGGGGGAAGCAGGAGCTGTGGCCGTGGGGGGGTGCATGCAGCTGAGGGGGTGGAGCTGTGTCCTTGCTGGGCAGGAAGGACCACGGACCTGTCCGTGTCTGACCCCTGCAGCCCCCCGGCTTTCCCCCTGCAGCTCTAGGGGAAGGGGCTGCCAGCGTCGGACAGGCGGCTCCTGCTCCTGCCCCCCTCCGGGGGAAAAGGGTCCCCGGGGCTGCGGGCAGAGCCCCTCCTGTGCTCCCCGGGGGCTCTCGGGACAACGCCAAGGTGCCGTCAGGGGCGACCTCCTCTTGCAGTAGCAGCGGGGGGGGCAATGCCGCCCGAACCAAGGTGCCTGCCTGTGTCAGGTTCTGCAGGCAGCCTGTGGGCAGGGACGGTGCCCGGAGGGGGCGGGGGGGACCCCGCGCTCTTCCCACATGCCTGCAGCAGGGCAAGCAGCCCCAGGACCCTCCAGCCCCCCACGAGCGCTGGGGGATGTGCCTGTCCCCACCATGGCACCGCTACGGGGAAACAACATCCAGTGAGACAATGCAACATGGCAAAATGCATAGCAAGAGTCGTACCTGAGAGTCTCCTGAATGGTGACCCTGGGGCAGCTCTACCTTGGAATTGGCAGAGAGCAGAGCCATCTGGAGCCATAGAGCAGCGGCTTTGGCAACCAGATAAGGACAGTTGACCAAAACAATACAGTGATTAAAAAGGAGTCAACGACTCCCAGAGGATTCTGAAGGACCACCGAGAGACTATAATGGGCATACCGGGGTGGGTAGTAGCCTATGGTAATGAGTTCCCGGAAAAGTCATGAGCATGTTAATGATTTCCCCAAAACCTTGTGAATGTGTATATATGGCATGTCTATAAGCTGTATAACTAACCCTTTAGGGTGTGCAAGTTTGGAGGAGGGATCCCCCTTGCACCCAACGCTGCAATAGACATAGCTGCTTTATAACTCTGCGTGAGTTGTGGAGTTTGTTTCCACATGTCAGCACTGCAGGGCTCAAGGATGGGGACGCCCCCATATCCCCCGTCCCCGTCCCCTCCATTCTGCCCGCAGGGAGCAGCCCCAGGCAGGGATGCTGAGCACGGGGGTTTCTTGACAGGCCTGGGGCTGGCAGCAGTGACACGTGGGGGCTGTAGGACATGTCCCACCCAGGCAGGGGTGCAACTCCTTCTGGGGGCAGCATGTCACTCAGAGCTGGGGGGGACTTGGATGGTCTCGGGCAGAGCGAGTGTTACCCCAGCCTGCCACCATGGCCCTTTGCAGCTCCGGCGGTACCCGGGCAGGGACGGGATGGGCTGGCCTGAGGCTGGAGCACCCCAGGGTGGTGCCCCACCACCACAGAGCATCCTCAGACCAATGGGCACTGTGGGGATGGTGGGGCAGGGCTGGATAAAGGATGTGGGGCCAGGGCAGGGCCAGGGCCATCACCTGTAGCTGTAGCCAAGGGGAAGCCAAAGTCCTTTTGGGGTGGAGGTAGTGGAAGGAGTAGCGAGGGTGGCACTCGCTGTCGGACAGGTCCAGGTTGCAGTTCCAGCTGATGGTCACACTGATCACCCAGTCCTGCAGCAGGGACCAGCAGACCTCGCACAGTGCCAGCACACTGCGCACACAGCATCCCAACGGGCACGGCACCACCATGGTCACAGCATCTCCAGGGGCACGGCATCCCCATGGGATACAGCACCTACCTCCTTGCGGGCGTAGAATCTCCACAGACATGGCAATCCCCCAGGCACAGCACCCCAATGGCCATGGCAACCCCCACGGGCATGGCATCCCTGCGGGCACAGCATGTCCACGGGTGTGGCGTCCCTGGGGGCATGGCAGCATCCCCCCAACCCACACTGCTCTCGCCCGGCCACGAGCACAGCCCCATCCTCGCCCTCCCCAGCAGGACGGGGCTGGGTTGCCACAGGCGTTGGGCCACAGGCCCTTGCCAGGGCCGCCGTTGGCACTGCCTGCTGGCCCAAGAGTGGCCGGGAAGGGGCTTCCCAGAGGAGCTGGCCGGGCAGCAAGGAGCAGGTCCCAAAGGACGGGAAGACGCTGGGGACGGGCAGGGGGGCAGAGAGCGGGGGAAGGATGGAACAGCGTGGAGTGCCTCTCCTGGGGGGGACTTGTCTGCTCCCGCAGGTGCAGAGGGCAGGGAGGGCCCTGCGGGGACGCTGCGCTGCTCGGCCACCCGCCCCCCATCCCCGGCAGAGGCGGGAGGGAGTCCCGGGGAGGCGGCACTGCCTCGCTCCGGCCGCGCCTGCCGCCTGCTCCCCCCGCCCGGCTCGGCCCGGCTCTGCCCGCACGGCTGGCTGGATCGGCTGGGCCGGGCTGGGCTGGGCTGGGCCGGGCTGGGCCGGGCTCGGCTCGAGTGGGCTGCGGCCCTGCGGGCCCGGGCCGGGCCGTGCGGCGGGAGCCCCGGCGGAGCGGCGGGGCAGGTGTGGGCGCGGAGGGGGCCGGGGGTCCCGGTGGGTGCGTGCGGGGGCTGCGGGCAGGGGGCGTGTGGGCCTCGCTCCGCGGAGGCTGCGGAGGCCGCGGCGGGGCCCGAGGGCAGAAGCGCGGGGCCGGCGGGCCCGGGAGCGGGTCCCCGCGGGAGCGGGCAGCGGCGCAGCCGTCGGGCGTCCCCCGGGCGCGGCCCCGCCCCTGCCCGCTGCTGCCGGGGGTCTGGCGGGGCGGCCGTCGGCGGGCAGCGGGGGTGCGGAGAGGGGCCGGGCTGCGGCCGCTGGCGGCGCTCCCCCCGGTGCCGGCGGGGACGGGGACGGGGACGGGGACGGGGACGGGGACGGGCCCGGGGAGAGGCGGGCTGGCGGCGGGGCAGAGGCTGCGGGGCTCCCCCGGGGCACAGGGTCGGGCCCGGGCCGGTGGAGACGCTCTCGGGCTGCGGCCGGGACAGACGAGGCACAGCCGGCGGCTCTGGCAGAGGAGACGGAGGCTCCGCTTCGATTGCCCGCTCCGTCCTGAGGCAGCATGGCGCCTGCAGCCTGTGCAAGCAGGCCGTGCCCGGCCCAGGGCAGAAGACCCCCGGGGGGCTCGTGCAGGGAGGTCCCGGAGGTGCCCCTGCCAAGCTGGCACAGGGAGGAGAGGCGGAGGGATGGAGGGCACCGCTGGACTCCCGCTCCTGCCAGGACAGGGAACCGCTGGCCACAACTGGCCCCGAGGAGCCCTGGCAAGGGGCCGTGCTCGGGGCTGCAGAGGAAGGCGAAAGACCCCCGGGGGCCCGTGCCAGTGTGCCCCGGGGGAAAAATTCCTTCCTGACCCCAAAAGTGGCGATGGGCTGTTCCCTGAGCAAGACCTTTTCCCCGGCCCCCGGTGCAGCCGTGGCTCCAGGGGACACCAGCACTGCCCAACCCCTCCTCTGCTTCCACTGGGGGCACCTCAGCACAATCCCAGCACGGAAACCTGACATGGTTTTCTCTACCAAAACACTCTTTTTCTATGAAAATGTATCTTCCAGGGTCCACCCAAGACTCCTCCCAGGCAACTCCTGCAGGCATTTGATCACTGCTTTAGGGACCTGAGATCCCAGGAAGCAATTCCAGACTCATACAGGGAAGATACCCGAGATGATTTTTCTCCTTGGACAATGCTCCATTCTCTGGGATGCACCCGACACCCCACCCAGGTATGGCCCTGAGTCTTTTTTTCCAGTGTTTTGGTGACCTGTGATCCCGGGTAGCAACCCCAGACTCCTCCACGGAATATACCCCAGATGATTTTTCTCCTTGGAAAATGCTCCTTCCTCTGGGATGCATCCGAGACTCCTCGCACTTATGTGTCTGAGAGTTTTTTCCGGTGGTTTAGGGCCGTGTCATCCCAGGTAGCAACCCCAGACTCCTCAAGGGAAGACACCCAAGATGATTTTTCTCTCTTGACAGTACTCCATCCTGCAAGATCTACCCAGAACTCCTCCCAGGCGTCTCCCGCGAGTTTTCTCCAATGCTTTAGGGCCCTGTGATCCCGGGTAGCAACCCCAGACTCCTCCAGGGAAGATACCCGAGATGATTTTTCTCCTTGGACAATGGTCCATCCTCTGGGAAGCATCCGAGACTCCTTGCAGGTATGTCCCTGAGTCTTTATTCCGGTGTTTTGGGGCCCTGTGATCCCGGGTAGCAACCCCAGACTCCTCCAGGGAAGATACCCGAGATGATTTTTCTCCTTGGACAATGCTCCATGCTCTTGGATGCATTCGAGTCTTGTTGCAGCTATGTCCCCGAGTCTTTTTTCTCGCGGTTTATGGGTTCTGTCATCCCAGGTAGCAACCCCAGACTCCTCCAGGGAAGACACCCAATATGATTTTTCTCTCTTGACAGTGGTCCATCCTGCGGGATCTGCCCAGAACTCCTCCCAGGCATCTCCCGCAGAGTTTTCTCCAGTGCTTTAGGGCCCTGTGATCCCGGCTAGCAACCCCAGACTCCTCTAGGGAAGATACCCGAGATAATTTTTCTGCTTGGACAATGCTCCATCCTCTGGGAAGCATCCGAGACTCCTTGCAGGTCTGTCCCTGAGTCTTTATTCCAGTGGTTTAGCGCCCTGTGATCCCGGGTAGCAACCCCAGACTCCTCCAGGGAAGATACCCGAGATGATTTTTCTCCTTGGACAATGCTCCATCTTCTGGGATGCATCTGAGATTCCTCCCAGGCGTCTCCCACAGACATTTTTCCTGTGGTTTGGGTCCCTGTAATCCCGGGTAGCAACCCCAGACTCCTCCAGGGAAGATACCCGAGATGATTTTTCTCCCTGGACAATGCTCCATCCTCTGGGAAGCATCCGAGACTCCTTGCAGGTATGTCCCTGAGTGTTTATTCCGGTGCTTTTGGGCCCTGTCATCCCGGGTAGCAACCCCAGACTCCTCCGTGGAAGATACCCAAGTTGATTTTTCTCCTTGGACTATTGTCCATCCTGCGGGATGCACCCGAGACTCCTCCCAGCTCTGTTTCTGAGTGTTTTCTTCCGGTGGTTTAGCGCCCTGTGATCCCGGGTAGCAAACCCAGACTCCTCCAGGGAAGATACCCGAGATGATTTTTCTGCTTGGACAATGCTCCATCCTCTGGGAAGCATCCGAGACCCCTTGGAGGTATGTCCCTGAGTGTTTATTCCGGTGTTTTGGGGCCCTGTGATTTCGGGTAGCAACCCCAGACTCCTCCAGGGAAGATACCCGAGATGATTTTTCTCCTTGGACAATGCTCCATCTTCTGGGATGCATCTGAGATTCCTCCCAAGTGTCTCCCGCAGACATTTTTCCTGTGGTTTTGGTCCCTGTAATCCCGGGTAGCAAGCCCAGACTCCTCCAGGAAAGATACCCGGGATGATTTTTCTCCTTGGACAATGCTCTATACTTTGGGATGCATCCGAGACTTGTCGCAGCTATGTCCCTGAGTCTTTTTTCTCGCGGTTTATGGTTCTGTCATCCCAGGTAGCAACCCCAGACTCCTCCAGGGAAGACACCCAAGATGATTTTTCTCTCTTGACAGTGGTCCATCCTGCGGGATCTACCCAGAACTCCTCCCAGGCATCTCCCGCAGAGTTTTCTCCAGTGCTTTAGGGCCCTGTGATCCCGGGTAGCAACCCCAGACTCCTCCAGGGAAGATACCCGAGATAATTTTTCTGCTTGGACAATGCTCCATCCTCTGGGAAGCATCCGAGACTCCTTGCAGGTATGTCCCTGAGTGTTTATTCCGGTGCTTTTGGGCCCTGTCATCCCGGGTAGCAACCCCAGACTCCTCCGTGGAAGATACCCAAGTTGATTTTTCTCCTTGGACTATTGTCCATCCTGCGGGATGCACCCGAGACTCTTCCCAGCTCTGTTTCTGAGTGTTTTCTTCCGGTGGTTTAGCGCCCTGTGATCCCGGGTAGCAACCCCAGACTCCTCCAGGGAAGATACCCGAGATGATTTTTCTCCTTGGACAATGCTCCATCCTCTAGGAAGCATCCGAGACTCATTGAAGGTATGTCCCTGAGTCTTTATTCCATGTTTTGGGGCCCTGTGATCCCGGGTAGCAACCCCAGACTCCTCCAGGGAAGATACCCGAGATGATTTTTCTCCTTGGACAATGCTCCATTTTTTGGGATGCATCTGAAATTCCTCCCAAGTGTCTCCCGCTGACATTTTTCCTGTGGTTTTGGTCCCTGTAATCCCGGGTAGCAAGCCCAGACTCCTCCAGGAAAGATACCCGGGATGATTTTTCTCCTTGGACAATGCTCTATACTCTGGGATGCATCCGAGACTTGTCGCAGCTATGTCCCTGAGTCTTTTTTCTCGCGGTTTATGGTTCTGTCATCCCAGGTAGCAACCCCAGACTCCTCCAGGGAAGACACCCAAGATGATTTTTCTCTCTTGACAGTGGTCCATCCTGCGGGATATACCCAGAACTCCTCCCAGGCATCTCCCGCAGAGTTTTCTCCAGTGCTTTAGGGCCCTGTGATCCTGGCTAGCAACCCCAGACTCCTCCAGGGAAGACACCCAAGATGATTTTTCTCTCTTGACAGTGGTCCATCCTGCGGTATCTACCCAGAACTCCTCCCAGGCATCTCCCGCAGAGTTTTCTCCAGTGCTTTAGGGCCCTGTGATCCCGGGTAGCAACCCCAGACTCCTCTAGGGAAGATACCCGAGATAATTTTTCTGCTTGGACAATGCTCCATCCTCTGGGAAGCATCCGAGACTCCTTGCAGGTATGTCCCTGAGTGTTTATTCCGGTGCTTTTGGGCCCTGTCATCCCGGGTAGCAACCCCAGACTCCTCCGTGGAAGATACCCAAGTTGATTTTTCTCCTTGGACTATTGTCCATCCTGCGGGATGCACCCGAGACTCTTCCCAGCTCTGTTTCTGAGTGTTTTCTTCCGGTGGTTTAGCGCCCTGTGATCCCGGGTAGCAACCCCAGACTCCTCCAGGGAAGATACCCGAGATGATTTTTCTCCTTGGACAATGCTCCATCCTCTAGGAAGCATCCGAGACTCATTGAAGGTATGTCCCTGAGTCTTTATTCCGGTGTTTTGGGGCCCTGTGATCCCGGGTAGCAACCCCAGACTCCTCCAGGGAAGATACCCGAGATGATTTTTCTCCTTGGACAATGCTCCATTTTTTGGGATGCATCTGAAATTCCTCCCAAGTGTCTCCCGCTGACATTTTTCCTGTGGTTTTGGTCCCTGTAATCCCGGGTAGCAAGCCCAGACTCCTCCAGGAAAGATACCCGGGATGATTTTTCTCCTTGGACAATGCTCTATACTCTGGGATGCATCCGAGACTTGTCGCAGCTATGTCCCTGAGTCTTTTTTCTCGCGGTTTATGGTTCTGTCATCCCAGGTAGCAACCCCAGACTCCTCCAGGGAAGATACCCACGATGATTTTTCTCTCTTGACAGTGGTCCATCCTGCGGGATCTACCCAGAACTCCTCCCAGGCATCTCCCGCAGAGTTTTCTCCAGTGCTTTAGGGCCCTGTGATCCCGGCTAGCAACCCCAGACTCCTCTAGGGAAGATACCCGAGATAATTTTTCTGCTTGGACAATGCTCCATCCTCTGGGAAGCATCCGAGACTCCTTGCAGGTATGTCCCTGAGTGTTTATTCCGGTGCTTTTGGGCCCTGTGATCCCGGGTAGCAACCCCAGACTCCTCCAGGGAAGATACCCGAGATGATTTTTCTCCTTGGACAATGCTCCATCTTCTGGGATGCATCTGAGATTCCTCCCAGGCGTCTCCCACAGACATTTTTCCTGTGGTTTGGGTCCCTGTAATCCCGGGTAGCAACCCCAGACTCCTCCAGGGAAGATACCCGAGATGATTTTTCTCCCTGGACAATGCTCCATCCTCTGGGAAGCATCCGAGACTCCTTGCAGCTTTGTCCCTGAGTGTTTATTCCGGTGCTTTTGGGCCCTGTCATCCCGGGTAGCAACCCCAGACTCCTCCGTGGAAGATACCCAAGTTGATTTTTCTCCTTGGACTATTGTCCATCCTGCGGGATGCACCCGAGACTCCTCCCAGCTCTGTTTCTGAGTGTTTTCTTCCGGTGGTTTAGCGCCCTGTGATCCCAGGTAGCAACCCCAGACTCCTCCAGGGAAGATATCCGAGATGATTTTTCTCCTTGGACAATGCTCCATCCTCTGGGAAGCATCCGAGACTCATTGAAGGTATGTCCCTGAGTCTTTATTCCGGTGGTTTAGCGCCCTGTGATCCCGGGTAGCAACCCCAGACTCCTCCAGGGAAGATACCCGAGATGATTTTTCTCCTTGGACAATGCTCCATCTTCTGGGATGCATCTGAGATTCCTCCCAAGTGTCTCCCGCAGACATTTTTCCTGTGGTTTTGGTCCCTGTAATCCCGGGTAGCAAGCCCAGACTCCTCCAGGAAAGATACCCGGGATGATTTTTCTCCTTGGACAATGCTCTATACTCTGGGATGCATCCGAGACTTGTCGCAGCTATGTCCCTGAGTCTTTTTTCTCGCGGTTTATGGTTCTGTCATCCCAGGTAGCAACCCCAGACTCCTCCAGGGAAGACACCCAAGATGATTTTTCTCTCTTGACAGTGGTCCATCCTGCGGGATCTACCCAGAACTCCTCCCAGGCATCTCCCGCAGAGTTTTCTCCAGTGCTTTAGGGCCCTGTGATCCCGGCTAGCAACCCCAGACTCCTCTAAGGAAGATACCCGAGATGATTTTTCTCCCTGGACAATGCTCCATCCTCTGGGAAGCATCCGAGACTCCTTGCAGGTATGTCCCTGAGTCTTTATTCCGGTGGTTTAGCGCCCTGTGATCCCGGGTAGCAACCCCAGACTCCTCCAGGGAAGATACCCGAGATGATTTTTCTCCTTGGACAATGCTCCATTTTCTGGGATGCATCTGAGATTCCTCCCAGGCGTCTCCCACAGACATTTTTCCTGTGGTTTGGGTCCCTGTAATCCCGGGTAGCAACCCCAGACTCCTCCAGGGAAGATACCCGAGATGATTTTTCTGCTTGGACAATGCTCCATCCTCTGGGAAGCATCCGAGACTCCTTGCAGGTATGTCCCTGAGTGTTTATTCCGGTGCTTTTGGGCCCTGTAATCCCGGGTAGCAACCCCAGACTCCTCCGTGGAAGATACCCAAGTTGATTTTTCTCCTTGGACTATTGTCCATCCTGCGGGATGCACCCGAGACTCCTCCCAGCTCTGTTTCTGAGTGTTTTCTTCCGGTGGTTTAGCGCCCTGTGATCCCGGGTAGCAACCCCAGACTCCTCCAGGGAAGATACCCGAGATGATTTTTCTCCTTGGACAATGCTCCATCCTCTGGGAAGCATCCGAGACCCCTTGCAGGTATGTCCCTGAGTGTTTATTCCGGTGTTTTCGGGCCCTGTGATCCCGGGTAGCAACCCCAGACTCCTCCAGGGAAGATACCCGAGATGATTTTTCTCCTTGGACAATGCTCCATCTTCTGGGATGCATCTGAGATTCCTCCCAAGTGTCTCCCGCAGACATTTTTCCTGTGGTTTTGGTCCCTGTAATCCCGGGTAGCAAGCCCAGACTCCTCCAGGAAAGATACCCGGGATGATTTTTCTCCTTGGACAATGCTCTATACTCTGGGATGCATCCGAGACTTGTCGCAGCTATGTCCCTGAGTCTTTTTTCTCGCGGTTTATGGTTCTGTCATCCCAGGTAGCAACCCCAGACTCCTCCAGGGAAGACACCCAAGATGATTTTTCTCTCTTGACAGTGGTCCATCCTGCGGGATCTACCCAGAACTCCTCCCAGGCATCTCCCGCAGAGTTTTCTCCAGTGCTTTAGGGCCCTGTGATCCCGGCTAGCAACCCCAGACTCCTCTAAGGAAGATACCCGAGATGATTTTTCTCCCTGGACAATGCTCCATCCTCTGGGAAGCATCCGAGACTCCTTGCAGGTATGTCCCTGAGTCTTTATTCCGGTGGTTTAGCGCCCTGTGATCCCGGGTAGCAACCCCAGACTCCTCCAGGGAAGATACCCGAGATGATTTTTCTCCTTGGACAATGCTCCATTTTCTGGGATGCATCTGAGATTCCTCCCAGGCGTCTCCCACAGACATTTTTCCTGTGGTTTGGGTCCCTGTAATCCCGGGTAGCAACCCCAGACTCCTCCAGGGAAGATACCCGAGATGATTTTTCTGCTTGGACAATGCTCCATCCTCTGGGAAGCATCCGAGACTCCTTGCAGGTATGTCCCTGAGTGTTTATTCCGGTGCTTTTGGGCCCTGTAATCCCGGGTAGCAACCCCAGACTCCTCCGTGGAAGATACCCAAGTTGATTTTTCTCCTTGGACTATTGTCCATCCTGCGGGATGCACCCGAGACTCCTCCCAGCTCTGTTTCTGAGTGTTTTCTTCCGGTGGTTTAGCGCCCTGTGATCCCGGGTAGCAACCCCAGACTCCTCCAGGGAAGATACCCGAGATGATTTTTCTCCTTGGACAATGCTCCATCCTCTGGGAAGCATCCGAGACCCCTTGCAGGTATGTCCCTGAGTGTTTATTCCGGTGTTTTCGGGCCCTGTGATCCCGGGTAGCAACCCCAGACTCCTCCAGGGAAGATACCCGAGATGATTTTTCTCCTTGGACAATGCTCCATCTTCTGGGATGCATCTGAGATTCCTCCCAAGTGTCTCCCGCAGACATTTTTCCTGTGGTTTTGGTCCCTGTAATCCCGGGTAGCAAGCCCAGACTCCTCCAGGAAAGATACCCGGGATGATTTTTCTCCTTGGACAATGCTCTATACTCTGGGATGCATCCGAGACTTGTCGCAGCTATGTCCCTGAGTCTTTTTTCTCGCGGTTTATGGTTCTGTCATCCCAGGTAGCAACCCCAGACTCCTCCAGGGAAGACACCCAAGATGATTTTTCTCTCTTGACAGTGGTCCATCCTGCGGGATCTACCCAGAACTCCTCCCAGGCATCTCCCGCAGAGTTTTCTCCAGTGCTTTAGGGCCCTGTGATCCCGGCTAGCAACCCCAGACTCCTCTAGGGAAGATACCCGAGATGATTTTTCTCCCTGGACAATGCTCCATCCTCTGGGAAGCATCCGAGACTCCTTGCAGGTATGTCCCTGAGTCTTTATTCCGGTGGTTTAGCGCCCTGTGATCACGGGTAGCAACCCCAGACTCCTCCAGGGAAGATACCCGAGATGATTTTTCTGCTTGTACAATGCTCCATCCTCTGGGAAGCATCCGAGACTCCTTGCAGGTATGTCCCTGAGTGTTTATTCCGGTGCTTTTGGGCCCTGTAATCCCGGGTAGCAACCCCAGACTCCTCCGTGGAAGATACCCAAGTTGATTTTTCTCCTTGGACTATTGTCCATCCTGCGGGATGCACCCGAGACTCCTCCCAGCTCTGTTTCTGAGTGTTTTCTTCCGGTGGTTTAGCGCCCTGTGATCCCGGGTAGCAACCCCAGACTCCTCCAGGGAACATACTCGAGATGATTTTTCTCTCTTGACAGTGGTCCATCCTGCGGGATCTACCCAGAACTCCTCCCAGGCGTCTCCCGTAGAGTTTTCTCCAGTGCTTTAGGGCCCTGTGGTCCCGGCTAGCAACCCCAGACTCCTCCAGGGAAGATACCCGAGATGATTTTTCTCCTTGGACAATGCTCCATCCTCTGGGAAGCATCCGAGACTCATTGAAGGTATGTCCCTGAGTGTTTATTCCGGTGTTTTGGGGCCCTGTGATCCCGGGTAGCAACCCCAGACTCCTCCAGGGAAGATACCCGAGATGATTTTTCTCCTTGGACAATGCTCCATCTTCTGGGATGCATCTGAAATTCCTCCCAAGTGTCTCCCGCTGACATTTTTCCTGTGGTTTTGGTCCCTGTAATCCCGGGTAGCAACCCCAGACTCCTCCAGGAAAGATACCCGGGATGATTTTTCTCCTTGGACAATGCTCTATACTCTGGGATGCATCCGAGACTTGTTGCAGCTATGTCCCTGAGTCTTTTTTCTCGCGGTTTATGGTTCTGTCATCCCAGGTAGCAACCCCAGACTCCTCCAGGGAAGACACCCAAGATGATTTTTCTCTCTTGACAGTGGTCCATCCTGCGGGATCTACCCAGAACTCCTCCCAGGCATCTCCCGCAGAGTTTTCTCCAGTGCTTTAGGGCCCTGTGATCCCGGCTAGCAACCCCAGACTCCTCTAGGGAAGATACCCGAGATAATTTTTCTGCTTGGACAATGCTCCATCTTCTGGGAAGCATCCGAGACTCCTTGCAGGTCTGTCCCTGAGTCTTTATTCCGGTGGTTTAGCGCCCTGTGATCACGGGTAGCAACCCCAGACTCCTCCAGGGAAGATACCCGAGATGATTTTTCTCCTTGGACAATGCTCCATCTTCTGGGATGCATCTGAGATTCCTCCCAGGCGTCTCCCACAGACATTTTTCCTGTGGTTTGGGTCCCTGTAATCCCGGGTAGCAACCCCAGACTCCTCCAGGGAAGATACCCGAGATGATTTTTCTCCTTGGACAATGCTCCATCTTCTGGGATGCATCTGAGATTCCTCCCAAGTGTCTCCTGCAGACATTTTTCCTGTGCTTTTGGTCCCTGTAATCCCGGGTAGCAAGCCCAGACTCCTCCAGGAAAGATACCCGGGATGATTTTTCTCCTTGGACAATGCTCTATACTCTGGGATGCATCCGAGACTTATAGAATCATAGAATCATAGAGTCAGTGAGGTTGGAAGGGACCTTTAAGATCATCAAGTCCAACCATTAACCTACCCTGATAAAAACACCACCACTCCTAAACCATGTCCCTAAGCACCTCATCTACCCTTTTCTTAAACACCTCCAGGGATGGTGAATCCACCACCTCTCTGGGCAGCTTATTCCAATGTTTAATAACCCTTTCAGTGAAAAAATGCTTCCTAACATCTAATCTAAACCTGCCCTGACATAACTTGAACCCATTTCCTCTTGTCCTATCAGTTGTCGCCAGGGAGAAGAGGTCAGCTCCCATCTCTCTAAAACCTCCTTTCAGGTAGTTGTAGAGGGTGATAAGGTCTCCCCTCAGCCTCCTCTTCTCCAGGCTAAACAACCCCAGATCCCTCAGTCGTTCCTCATAAGGTTTGTCCTCCAGACCCTTCACCAGCTTTGTAGCCCTTCTCTGGACACGCTCCAACACCTCAATGTCCTTCTTGTAGTGAGGGGCCCAAAACTGAACACAGTACTCGAGGTGAGGCCTCACCAGTGCCGAGTACAGGGGGATGATTACTTCCCTAGTCCGGCTCACCACACTATTCCTGATGCAGGCCAGGATGGTGTTGGCCTTCTTGGCTGCCTGGGCACACTGCTGGCTCATGCTCAGCCGGTTGTCCACCAACACCCCCAGGTCCTTTTCTGCCGGGCAGCTTTCGAGCCACTCCGCCCCCAGTCTGTAGCGCTGCATGGGGTTGTTGTGACCCAAGTGCAGGACCCGACACTTGGCCTTGTTGAACCTCATACCATTGGCCTCAGCCCATCTGTCCAGCCTGTCCAGATCCCTCTGCAGAGCCAATCTACCCTCAAGCAGATCAACACGCCCCCCCAGTTTAGTGTCGTCTGCGAACTTACTGAGGGAGCACTCGATCCCCTCATCCAGATCGTTGATAAAGATATTAAAGAGAACGGGCCCCAGCACCGATCCCTGGGGGACACCACTCGTCACTGGACACCAACTGGATTTAACTCCATTTACCACCACTCTCTGGACACGGCCATCCAGCCAGTTTTTTACCCAACGAAGAGTATACCTGTCCAGGCCATGAGCAGCCAGTTTCTCCAGGAGAATGCTATGGGAAACGGTGTCAAAAGCCTTGCAAAAATCCAGGTAGACAACATCCACAGCTTTTCCCTTGTCCAGCAAGTGGGTCACCTTGTCATAGAAGGAGATCAGGTTTGACAGGCATGACCTGCCTTTCACAAAGCCATGCTGACTGGGCCTGATCACCCTGTTCTCTTGCATGTGCCGTGTGATGGCACTGAGGATGATCTGCTCCATGACCTTCCCAGGCACCGATGTCAGACTGACTGGCCTGTAGTTCCCTGGATCCTCCTTCCGGCCCTTCTTATGGATGGGCGTCACATTTGCCAACCTCCAGTCAGCTGGGACCTCCCCAGTTATCCAGGACTGTTCATAAATGATGCACAGTGGGCCGGTGAGCACTTCCGCCAGCTCTCTCAGCACCCTTGGATGGATCCCATCCGGCCCCATAGATTTGTGCACCTCCAGGTGCTGAAGCAGGTCCCTCACCATTTCCCTTTGGACTACAGGGGCTTCACTCTGCTCCCCATCCCTGTATTCTAGCTCAGGGGTCGGAGAATTCAAGGAACAACTGGTCCTACTGCTGAAGACTGAGGCTAAGACGGCATTAAGTACCTCAGCCTTTTCCTCATCCTTGGTTACTATGTTACCAGCCCCATCTACTAGAGGACAGATATTATCCTTGGTCCTCTTTTTATCGCTAATATATTTATAGAAACTTTTTTTGTTGTCCTTGACAACAGAAGCCAGGTTTAGCTCTAGCTGAGCTTTGGCCCTTCTGATTTTTTCCCTACATCGCTTTACTACCTCTTTGTAATCCTCCTGGGTGGCCTGCCCTTCCTTCCAAAGGCCGTATATCCTTTTTTTTTCCCTAAGCTGCAACACTAGCTCCCTGCTTAGCCAGGCCGGTCTTTTTCCCCGACGGCTTGTCTTACGGCACACGGGGACAGCCTGCTCCTGCGCCTTTAGGACTTCCGTCTTGAAAGACATCCAGGCTTCCTGGGCTCCTTTGCCGTGGAGGACTGCCTCCCAGGGGACTTTGTCGACCAGGCTCCTGAAGAGCCCAAAGTCCGCTTTCCGGAAGTCCAAGGTGGCAGTTCTGCTGACCCCCTTCCTTGCTTCTCCCAGAATTGAGAACTCTATCATTTCATGGTCACTGTTGCCAAGACGGCCTCCAACCATCACATCCCCCACAAGACCTTCCCTGTTTACAAACAACAGATCCAGCAGGGCACCTTCCCTAGTTGGTTCTTTCACTAGTTGTGTTAAGAAGTTATCCCCAGTACCTTCCAGGAACTTTCTAGACTGTTCCCTTCCCGCTGTATTGTATTCCCAGCAGATGTCCGGCAAATTGAAGTCTCCCACGAGGACTAGAGCTCGCGATCTTGAGACTTCTCCCAGCCGTTTATAGAATATTTCATCTGCCTCCTCATCCTGGTTGGGCGGTCTATAACAGACTCCTACTACAATATCTGCCTTGTTAGCCTTCCCTCTGATCCTTACCCATAAACACTCAATCCCATTATCACCATCATTTAGTTCAAGACATTCATAACACTCCCTAACATACAGGGCCACCCCCCCGCCTCTCCTTGCTTGCCTATCCTTCCTGAAGAGTCTATAGCCATCCATGGCAGCACTATAGCTATGTGAGTCATCCCACCATGTTTCTGTGATGGCAACTACATCGTAATTACCCTGGTGTACAATGGCTTCCAGCTCCTCCTGTTTCTTGCCCATGCTACGTGCATTAGTGTATAAGCACTTCAGCTGGGCTATTGGTCCTTTCTTCTTTTTACTGGAGGGAGCTGAAGTTCTGCCATCCCCAGACATCTTCCTAAGGAGCCCGGTTACGCCCCCTGTCTTTTCCAAGTCTAGTGCCAGCAGACTTGTCGCAGCTATGTCCCTGAGTCTTTTTTCTCGCGGTTTATGGTTCTGTCATCCCAGGTAGCAACCCCAGACTCCTCCAGGGAAGACACCCAAGATGATTTTTCTCTCTTGACAGTGGTCCATCCTGCGGGATCTACCCAGAACTCCTCCCAGGCATCTCCCGCAGAGTTTTCTCCAGTGCTTTAGGGCCCTGTGATCCCGGCTAGCAACCCCAGACTCCTCTAGGGAAGATACCCGAGATAATTTTTCTGCTTGGACAATGCTCCATCCTCTGGGAAGCATCCGAGACTCCTTGCAGGTATGTCCCTGAGTGTTTATTCCGGTGCTTTTGGGCCCTGTCATCCCGGGTAGCAACCCCAGACTCCTCCGTGGAAGATACCCAAGTTGATTTTTCTCCTTGGACTATTGTCCATCCTGCGGGATGCACCCGAGACTCTTCCCAGCTCTGTTTCTGAGTGTTTTCTTCCGGTGGTTTAGCGCCCTGTGATCCCGGGTAGCAACCCCAGACTCCTCCAGGGAAGATACCCGAGATGATTTTTCTGCTTGGACAATGCTCCATCCTCTGGGAAGCATCCGAGACTCATTGAAGGTATGTCCCTGAGTCTTTATTCCGGTGTTTTGGGGCCCTGTGATCCCGGGTAGCAACCCCAGACTCCTCCAGGGAAGATACCCGAGATGATTTTTCTCCTTGGACAATGCTCCATCTTCTGGGATGCATCTGAAATTCCTCCCAAGTGTCTCCCGCTGACATTTTTCCTGTGGTTTTGGTCCCTGTAATCCCGGGTAGCAAGCCCAGACTCCTCCAGGAAAGATACCCGGGATGATTTTTCTCCTTGGACAATGCTCTATACTCTGGGATGCATCCGAGACTTGTCGCAGCTATGTCCCTGAGTCTTTTTTCTCGCGGTTTATGGTTCTGTCATCCCAGGTAGCAACCCCAGACTCCTCCAGGGAAGACACCCAAGATGATTTTTCTCTCTTGACAGTGGTCCATCCTGCGGGATCTACCCAGAACTCCTCCCAGGCATCTCCCGCAGAGTTTTCTCCAGTGCTTTAGGGCCCTGTGATCCCGGCTAGCAACCCCAGACTCCTCTAGGGAAGATACCCGAGATAATTTTTCTGCTTGGACAATGCTCCATCCTCTGGGAAGCATCCGAGACTCCTTGCAGGTATGTCCCTGAGTCTTTATTCCGGTGCTTTTGGGCCCTGTCATCCCGGGTAGCAACCCCAGACTCCTCCGTGGAAGATACCCAAGTTGATTTTTCTCCTTGGACTATTGTCCATCCTGCGGGATGCACCCGAGACTCCTTCCAGCTCTGTTTCTGAGTGTTTTCTTCCGGTGGTTTAGCGCCCTGTGATCCCAGGTAGCAACCCCAGACTCCTCCAGGGAAGATATCCGAGATGATTTTTCTCCTTGGACAATGCTCCATCCTCTGGGAAGTATCCGAGACTCATTGAATGTATGTCCCTGAGTCTTTATTCCGGTGTTTTGGGGCCCTGTGATCCCGGGTAGCAACCCCAGACTCCTCCAGGGAAGATACCCGAGATGATTTTTCTCCTTGGACAATGCTCCATCTTCTGGGATGCGTCTGAAATTCCTCCCAAGTGTCTCCCGCTGACATTTTTCCTGTGGTTTTGGTCCCTGTAATCCCGGGTAGCAAGCCCAGACTCCTCCAGGAAAGATACCCGGGATGATTTTTCTCCTTGGACAATGCTCTATACTCTGGGATGCATCCGAGACTTGTTGCAGCTATGTCCCTGAGTCTTTTTTCTCGCGGTTTATGGTTCTGTCATCCCAGGTAGCAACCCCAGACTCCTCCAGGGAAGACACCCAAGATGATTTTTCTCTCTTGACAGTGGTCCATCCTGCGGGATCTACCCAGAACTCCTCCCAGGCATCTCCCGCAGAGTTTTCTCCAGTGCTTTAGGGCCCTGTGATCCCGGCTAGCAACCCCAGACTCCTCTAGGGAAGATACCCGAGATAATTTTTCTGCTTGGACAATGCTCCATCTTCTGGGAAGCATCCGAGACTCCTTGCAGGTCTGTCCCTGAGTCTTTATTCCGGTGGTTTAGCGCCCTGTGATCACGGGTAGCAACCCCAGACTCCTCCAGGGAAGATACCCGAGATGATTTTTCTCCTTGGACAATGCTCCATCTTCTGGGATGCATCTGAGATTCCTCCCAGGCGTCTCCCACAGACATTTTTCCTGTGGTTTGGGTCCCTGTAATCCCGGGTAGCAACCCCAGACTCCTCCAGGGAAGATACCCGAGATGATTTTTCTCCTTGGACAATGCTCCATCTTCTGGGATGCATCTGAGATTCCTCCCAAGTGTCTCCTGCAGACATTTTTCCTGTGCTTTTGGTCCCTGTAATCCCGGGTAGCAAGCCCAGACTCCTCCAGGAAAGATACCCGGGATGATTTTTCTCCTTGGACAATGCTCTATACTCTGGGATGCATCCGAGACTTATAGAATCATAGAATCATAGAATCAGTGAGGTTGGAAGGGACCTTTAAGATCATCAAGTCCAACCATTAACCTACCCTGATAAAAACACCACCACTCCTAAACCATGTCCCTAAGCACCTCATCTACCCTTTTCTTAAACACCTCCAGGGATGGTGAATCCACCACCTCTCTGGGCAGCTTATTCCAATGTTTAATAACCCTTTCAGTGAAAAAATGCTTCCTAACATCTAATCTAAACCTGCCCTGACATAACTTGAACCCATTTCCTCTTGTCCTATCAGTTGTCGCCAGGGAGAAGAGGTCAGCTCCCATCTCTCTAAAACCTCCTTTCAGGTAGTTGTAGAGGGTGATAAGGTCTCCCCTCAGCCTCCTCTTCTCCAGGCTAAACAACCCCAGATCCCTCAGTCGTTCCTCATAAGGTTTGTCCTCCAGACCCTTCACCAGCTTTGTAGCCCTTCTCTGGACACGCTCCAACACCTCAATGTCCTTCTTGTAGTGAGGGGCCCAAAACTGAACACAGTACTCGAGGTGAGGCCTCACCAGTGCCGAGTACAGGGGGATGATTACTTCCCTAGTCCGGCTCACCACACTATTCCTGATGCAGGCCAGGATGGTGTTGGCCTTCTTGGCTGCCTGGGCACACTGCTGGCTCATGCTCAGCCGGTTGTCCACCAACACCCCCAGGTCCTTTTCTGCCAGGCAGCTTTCGAGCCACTCCGCCCCCAGTCTGTAGCGCTGCATGGGGTTGTTGTGACCC
>NW_028127370.1:0-46727 GCF_965231255.1 Vanellus vanellus
GGAGCAAAAAAAAAGACAAACGTCCAGCTTTTGCTGCCACAGCAAAGGTGCCAGCGGGAAAAGTGATGCTGGTCCTCACTGCCTCCTGGAACCCCTTCAAATGCCCCAGACAATTTGGCCCCTCTCTGCTTTCCTGAGCACTCTATCCACGAAAGCACCTTTTTTCACTTTCGGCGCTCTCTGGAGCAAAAAAGACAAACGTCCAGCTTTTGCTGCCACAGCAAAGGTGCCAGCGGGGAAAAGTGATGCTGGTCCTCACTGCCTCCTGGAACCCCTTTAAATGCCGCATACAGTTTGGCCCTCTCTGCTTTCCTACGCACTCTATCCTCAAAAAGCACCTTTTTTCCACTTTCGGCGTGTCTGGAGCAAAAAAGACAAACGTCCAGATTTTGCTGCCACAGCTAAAGTGCCCAGCGGGGGAAAAGTTATGCTGGTCCTCACTGCCTCCTGAACCCCTTCAAATGCCCCAGACAATTTCGCCCTCTCTGCTTTCCTGAGCACTCTATCCGCAAAAGCACCTTTTTTCACTTTCGGCGTGTTCTGGAGCAAAAAAGACAAACGTCCAGCTTTTTGCTGCCACAGCTAAAGTGCCAGCGGGGAAAGGTGATGCTGGTCCTCACTGCCTCCTGGAACCCCTTCAAATGCCCCAGACAATTTGGCCCTCTCTGCTTTCCTGAGCACTCTATCCGCAAAAGCACCTTTTTTCACTTTCGGCGCTGTCTGGAGCAAAAAAGACAAACGTCCAGCTTTTGCTGCCACAGCAAAGGTGCCAGCGGGGAAAAGTGATGCTGGTCCTCACTGCCTCCTGGAACCCCTTTAAATGCCGCATACAGTTTGGCCCTCTCTGCTTTCCTACGCACTCTATCCTCAAAAGCACCTTTTTTCACTTTCGGCGCTCTCTGGAGCAAAAAAGACAAACGTCCAGATTTTGCTGCCACAGCTAAAGTGCCAGCGGGGAAAGGTGATGCTGGTCCTCACTGCCTCCTGGAACCCCTTCAAATGCCCCAGACAATTTGGCCCTCTCTGCTTTCCTGAGGACTCTATCCGCAAAAGCACCTTTTTTCACTTTCGGCGCTCTCTGGAGCAAAAAAGACAAACGTCCAGCTTTTGCTGCCACAGCAAAGGTGCCAGCGGGGAAAAGTGATGCTGGTCCTCACTGCCTCCTGGAACCCCTTCAAATGCCCCAGACAATTTGGCCCTCTCTGCTTTCCTGAGGACTCTATCCTCAAAAGCACCTTTTTTCACTTTCGGCGCTGTCTGGAGCAAAAAAGACAAACGTCCAGCTTTTGCTGCCACAGCAAAGGTGCCAGCGGGGAAAAGTGATGCTGGTCCTCACTGCCTCCTGGAACCCCTTTAAATGCCGCATACAGTTTGGCCCTCTCTGCTTTCCTACGCACTCTATCCTCAAAAGCACCTTTTTTCACTTTCGGCGCTCTCTGGAGCAAAAAAGACAAACGTCCAGATTTTGCTGCCACAGCTAAAGTGCCAGCGGGGAAAGGTGATGCTGGTCCTCACTGCCTCCTGGAACCCCTTCAAATGCCCCAGACAATTTGGCCCTCTCTGCTTTCCTGAGCACTCTATCCGCAAAAACACCTTTTTTCACTTTCGGCGCTCTCTGGAGCAAAAAAGACAAACGTCCAGCTTTTGCTGCCACAGCAAAGGTGCCAGCGGGGAAAAGTGATGCTGGTCCTCACTGCCTCCTGGAACCCCTTCAAATGCCCCAGACAATTTGGCCCTCTCTGCTTTCCTGAGGACTCCATCCGCAAAAGCACCTTTTTTCACTTTTGGCGGTCTCTGGAGCAAAAAAGACAAACGTCCAGCTTTTGCTGCCACAGCAAAGGTGCCAGCGGGGAAAAGTGATGCTGGTCCTCACTGCCTCCTGGAACCCCTTTAAATGCCGCATACAGTTTGGCCCTCTCTGCTTTCCTACGCACTCTATCCTCAAAAGCACCTTTTTTCACTTTCGGCGTGTCTGGAGCAAAAAAGACAAACGTCCAGATTTTGCTGCCACAGCTAAAGTGCCAGCGGGGAAAAGTTATGCTGGTCCTCACTGCCTCCTGAACCCCTTCAAATGCCCCAGACAATTTCGCCCTCTCTGCTTTCCTGAGCACTCTATCCGCAAAAGCACCTTTTTTCACTTTCGGCGTGTCTGGAGCAAAAAAGACAAACGTCCAGCTTTTGCTGCCACAGCTAAAGTGCCAGCGGGGAAAGGTGATGCTGGTCCTCACTGCCTCCTGGAACCCCTTCAAATGCCCCAGACAATTTGGCCCTCTCTGCTTTCCTGAGCACTCTATCCACGAAAGCACCTTTTTTCACTTTCGGCGCTCTCTGGAGCAAAAAAGACAAACGTCCAGCTTTTGCTGCCACAGCAAAGGTGCCAGCGGGGAAAAGTGATGCTGGTCCTCACTGCCTCCTGGAACCCCTTTAAATGCCGCATACAGTTTGGCCCTCTCTGCTTTCCTACGCACTCTATCCTCAAAAGCACCTTTTTTCACTTTCGGCGTGTCTGGAGCAAAAAAGACAAACGTCCAGATTTTGCTGCCACAGCTAAAGTGCCAGCGGGGAAAAGTTATGCTGGTCCTCACTGCCTCCTGAACCCCTTCAAATGCCCCAGACAATTTCGCCCTCTCTGCTTTCCTGAGCACTCTATCCGCAAAAGCACCTTTTTTCACTTTCGGCGTGTCTGGAGCAAAAAAGACAAACGTCCAGCTTTTGCTGCCACAGCTAAAGTGCCAGCGGGGAAAGGTGATGCTGGTCCTCACTGCCTCCTGGAACCCCTTCAAATGCCCCAGACAATTTGGCCCTCTCTGCTTTCCTGAGCACTCTATCCGCAAAAGCACCTTTTTTCACTTTCGGCGCTGTCTGGAGCAAAAAAGACAAACGTCCAGCTTTTGCTGCCACAGCAAAGGTGCCAGCGGGGAAAAGTGATGCTGGTCCTCACTGCCTCCTGGAACCCCTTTAAATGCCGCATACAGTTTGGCCCTCTCTGCTTTCCTACGCACTCTATCCTCAAAAGCACCTTTTTTCACTTTCGGCGCTCTCTGGAGCAAAAAAGACAAACGTCCAGATTTTGCTGCCACAGCTAAAGTGCCAGCGGGGAAAGGTGATGCTGGTCCTCACTGCCTCCTGGAACCCCTTCAAATGCCCCAGACAATTTGGCCCTCTCTGCTTTCCTGAGCACTCTATCCGCAAAAGCACCTTTTTTCACTTTCGGCGCTCTCTGGAGCAAAAAAGACAAACGTCCAGCTTTTGCTGCCACAGCAAAGGTGCCAGCGGGGAAAAGTGATGCTGGTCCTCACTGCCTCCTGGAACCCCTTCAAATGCCCCAGACAATTTGGCCCTCTCTGCTTTCCTGAGGACTCCATCCGCAAAAGCACCTTTTTTCACTTTTGGCGGTCTCTGGAGCAAAAAAGACAAACGTCCAGCTTTTGCTGCCACAGCAAAGGTGCCAGCGGGGAAAAGTGATGCTGGTCCTCACTGCCTCCTGGAACCCCTTTAAATGCCCCATACAATTTGGCCCTCTCTGCTTTCCTGAGCACTCTATCCACGAAAGCACCTTTTTTCACTTTCGGCGCTCTCTGGAGCAAAAAAGACAAACGTCCAGCTTTTGCTGCCACAGCAAAGGTGCCAGCGGGGAAAAGTGATGCTGGTCCTCACTGCCTCCTGGAACCCCTTTAAATGCCGCATACAGTTTGGCCCTCTCTGCTTTCCTACGCACTCTATCCTCAAAAGCACCTTTTTTCACTTTCGGCGTGTCTGGAGCAAAAAAGACAAACGTCCAGATTTTGCTGCCACAGCTAAAGTGCCAGCGGGGAAAAGTTATGCTGGTCCTCACTGCCTCCTGAACCCCTTCAAATGCCCCAGACAATTTCGCCCTCTCTGCTTTCCTGAGCACTCTATCCGCAAAAGCACCTTTTTTCACTTTCGGCGTGTCTGGAGCAAAAAAGACAAACGTCCAGCTTTTGCTGCCACAGCTAAAGTGCCAGCGGGGAAAGGTGATGCTGGTCCTCACTGCCTCCTGGAACCCCTTCAAATGCCCCAGACAATTTGGCCCTCTCTGCTTTCCTGAGCACTCTATCCGCAAAAGCACCTTTTTTCACTTTCGGCGCTGTCTGGAGCAAAAAAGACAAACGTCCAGCTTTTGCTGCCACAGCAAAGGTGCCAGCGGGGAAAAGTGATGCTGGTCCTCACTGCCTCCTGGAACCCCTTTAAATGCCGCATACATTTTGGCCCTCTCTGCTTTCCTACGCACTCTATCCTCAAAAGCACCTTTTTTCACTTTCGGCGCTCTCTGGAGCAAAAAAGACAAACGTCCAGATTTTGCTGCCACAGCTAAAGTGCCAGCGGGGAAAAGTAATGCTGGTCCTCACTGCCTCCTGGAACCCCTTCAAATGCCCCAGACAATTTGGCCCTCTCTGCTTTCCTGAGCACTCTATCCGCAAAAGCACCTTTTTTCACTTTCGGCACTCTCTGGAGCAAAAAAGACAAACGTCCAGCTTTTGCTGCCACAGCAAAGGTGCCAGCGGGGAAAAGTGATGCTGGTCCTCACTGCCTCCTGGAACCCCTTCAAATGCCCCAGACAATTTGGCCCTCTCTGCTTTCCTGAGGACTCCATCCGCAAAAGCACCTTTTTTCACTTTCGGCGTGTCTGGAGCAAAAAAGACAAACGTCCAGATTTTGCTGCCACAGCTAAAGTGCCAGCAGGGAAAAGTGGTGCTGGACCTCACTGCCTCCTGGAACCCCTTCAAATGCCCCAGACAATTTGGCCCTCTCTGCTTTCCTGAGCACTCTATCCGCAAAAGCACCTTTTTTCACTTTCGGCGTGTCTGGAGCAAAAAAGACAAACGTCCAGCTTTTGCTGCCACAGCTAAAGTGCCAGCGGGGAAAAGTGATGCTGGTCCTCACTGCCTCCTGGAACCCCTTCAAATGCCCCAGACAATTTGGCCCTCTCTGCTTTCCTGAGGACTCCATCCGCAAAAGCACCTTTTTTCACTTTTGGCGCTCTCTGGAGCAAAAAAGACAAACGTCCAGCTTTTGCTGCCACAGCAAAGGTGCCAGCGGGGAAAAGTGATGCTGGTCCTCACTGCCTCCTGGAACCCCTTTAAATGCCCCATACAATTTGGCCCTCTCTGCTTTCCTGAGGACTCTATCCTCAAAAGCACCTTTTTTCACTTTCGGCGCTCTCTGGAGCAAAAAAGACAAACGTCCAGCTTTTGCTGCCACAGCAAAGGTGCCAGCGGGGAAAAGTGATGCTGGTCCTCACTGCCTCCTGGAACCCCTTCAAATGCCCCAGACAATTTGGCCCTCTCTGCTTTCCTGAGGACTCTATCCTCAAAAGCACCTTTTTTCACTTTCGGCGCTCTCTGGAGCGAAAAAGACAAACGTCCAGCTTTTGCTGCCACAGCAAAGGTGCCAGCGGGGAAAAGTGATGCTGGTCCTCACTGCCTCCTGGAACCCCTTCAAATGCCCCGACAATTTGGCCCTCTCTGCTTTCCTGAGGACTCTATCCTCAAAAGCACTTTTTTTCACTTTCGGCGCTCTCTGGAGCAAAAAAGTCAAACGTCCAGCTTTTGCTGCCACAGCAAAGGTGCCAGCGGGGAAAAGTGATGCTGGTCCTCACTGCCTCCTGGAACCCCTTCAAATGCCCCAGACAATTTGGCCCTCTCTGCTTTCCTGAGGACTCTATCCTCAAAAGCACCTTTTTTCACTTTCGGCGCTCTCTGGAGCAAAAAGACAAACGTCCCAGATTTTGCTGCCACAGCTAAAGTGCCAGCGGGGAAAAGTGATGCTGGTCCTCACTGCCTCCTGAACCCCTTCAAATGCCCCAGACAATTTCGCCCTCTCTGCTTTCCTGAGCACTCTATCCGCAAAGCACCTTTTTTCACTTTTGGCGTGTCTGGAGCAAAAAGACAAACGTCCAGCTTTTGCTGCCACAACTAAAGGTGCCAGCGGGGAAAGGTGATGCTGGTCCCTCACTGCCTCCTGGAACCCCTTCAAATGCCCCAGACAATTTGGCCCTCTCTGCTTTCCTGAGGACTCTATCCGCAAAAGCACCTTTTTTCACTTTCGGCGCTCTCTGGAGCAAAAAAAGACAAACGTCCAGATTTTGCTGCCACAGCTAAAGTGCCAGCGGGGAAAAATGATGCTGGTCCTCACTGCCTCCTGGAACCCCTTCAAATGCCCCAGACAATTTGGCCCTCTCTGCTTTCCTGAGGACTCTATCCTCAAAAGCACCTTTTTTCACTTTCGGCGCTCTCTGGAGCAAAAAAGACAAACGTCCAGCTTTTGCTGCCACAGCAAGGTGCCAGCGGGGAAAAGTGATGCTGGTCCTCACTGCCTCCTGGAACCCCTTCAAAATGCCCCAGACAATTTGGCCCTCTCTGCTTTCCTGCGCACTCTATCCTCAAAAGCACCTTTTTTCACTTTTCGGCGTGTCTGGAGCAAAAAAGACAAACGTCCAGCTTTTGCTGCCACAGCAAAGGTGCCAGCGGGGAAAAGTGATGCTGGTCCTCACTGCCTCCTGGAACCCCTTTAAATGCCGCATACAGTTTGGCCTCTCTGCTTTCCTACGCACTCTATCCACGAAAGCACCTTTTTTCACTTTCGGCGCTCTCTGGAGCAAAAAGACAAACGTCCAGATTTTGCTGCCACAGCTAAAGTGCCAGGGGGAAAAGTGATGCTGGTCCTCACTGCCTCCTGGAACCCCTTCAAATGCCCAGACAATTTGGCCCTCTCTGCTTTCCTGAGGACTCTATCCTCAAAAGCAACCTTTTTTCACTTTCGGGCTCTCTGGAGCAAAAAGACAAACGTCCAGATTTGCTGCCACAGCTAAAGTGCCAGCGGGGAAAGTGATGCTGGTCCTCACTGCCTCCTGGAACCCCTTCAAATGCCCCAGACAATTTGGCCCCTCTCTGCTTTCCTGAGGACTCTATCCTCAAAAGCACCTTTTTTTCACTTTCGGCGCTCTCTGGAGCAAAAAGACAAACGTCCAGCTTTTGCTGCCACAGCAAAGGTGCCAGCGGGGAAAAGTGATGCTGGTCCTCACTGCCTCCTTGGAACCCCTTCAAATGCCCCCAGACAATTTGGTCCCTCTCTGCTTTCCTGAGCACTCTATCCGCAAAAGCACCTTTTTTCACTTTCGGCACTCTCTGGAGCAAAAAAGACAAACGTCCAGCTTTTGCTGCCACAGCTAAAGTGCCAGCGGGGAAAAGTGATGCTGGTCCTCACTGCCTCCTGGAACCCCTTCAAATGCCCCAGACAATTTGGCCCTCTCTGCTTTCCTGAGCACTCTATCCTCAAAAGCACCTTTTTTCAACTTTCGGCGCTGTCTGGAGCAAAAAAGACAAACGTCCAGCTTTTGCTGCCACAGCAAAGGTGCCAGCGGGGAAAAGTGATGCTGGTCCTCACTGCCTCCTGGGAACCCCTTCAAATGCCCCAGACAATTTGGCCCTCTCTGCTTTCCCTGAGGACTCCATCCACAAAAGCACCTTTTTTCACTTTTGGCGCTCTCTGGAGCAAAAAAGGACAAACGTCCAGCTTTTGCTGCCACAGCAAAGGTGCCAGCGGGGAAAAGTGATGCTGGTCCTCACTGCCTCCTGGAACCCCTTCAAATGCCCCAGACAATTTGGCCCTCTCTGCTTTCCTGAGGACTCTATCCGCAAAAGCACCTTTTTTCACTTTCGGCGCTCTCTGGAGCAAAAAAGACAAACGTCCAGATTTTGCTGCCACAGCTAAAGTGCCAGCGGGGAAAAATGATGCTGGTCCTCACTGCCTCCTGGAACCCCTTCAAATGCCCCAGACAATTTGGCCCTCTCTGCTTTCCTGAGGACTCTATCCTCAAAAGCACCTTTTTTCACTTTCGGCGCTCTCTGGAGCAAAAAAGACAAACGTCCAGATTTTGCTGCCACAGCAAAGGTGCCAGCGGGAAAAGTGATGCTGGTCCTCACTGCCTCCTGGAACCCCTTCAATGCCCCAGACAATTTGGCCCTCTCTGCTTTCCTGAGCACTCTATCCGCAAAAGCACCTTTTTTCACTTTCGGCACTCTCTGGAGCAAAAAAGACAAACGTCCAGCTTTTGCTGCCACAGCTAAAGTGCCACGGGGAAAAGTGATGCTGGTCCTCACTGCCTCCTGGAACCCCTTCAAATGCCCCAGACAATTTGGCCCTCTCTGCTTTCCTGAGCACTCTATCCTCAAAAGCACCTTTTTTCACTTTCGGCGCTGTCTGGAGCAAAAAAGACAAACGTCCAGCTTTTGCTGCCACAGCAAAGGTGCCAGCGGGGAAAAGTGATGCTGGTCCTCACTGCCTCCTGGAACCCCTTCAAATGCCCCAGACAATTTGGCCCTCTCTGCTTTCCTGAGGACTCCATCCGCAAAAGCACCTTTTTTCACTTTGGCGCTCTCTGGAGCAAAAAGACAAACGTCCAGCTTTTGCTGCCACAGCAAAGGTGCCAGCGGGGAAAAGTGATGCTGGTCCTCACTGCCTCCTGGACCCCTTCAAATGCCCCAGACAATTTGGCCCTCTCTGCTTTCCTGAGGACTCTATCCGCAAAAGCACCTTTTTCACTTTCGGCGCTCTCTGGAGCAAAAAGACAAACGTCCAGATTTGCTGCCACAGCTAAAGTGCCAGCGGGAACAATGATGCTGGTCCTCACTGCCTCCTGGAACCCTTCAAATGCCCCAGACAATTTGGCCCTCTCTGCTTTCCTGAGGACTCTATCCTCAAAAGCACCTTTTTCACTTTCGGCGCTCTCTGGAGCAAAAAAGACAAACGTCCAGCTTTTGCTGCCACAGCAAAGGTGCCAGCGGGGAAAAGTGATGCTGGTCCTCACTGCCTCCTGGAACCCCTTCAAATGCCCCAGACAATTTGGCCCTCTCTGCTTTCCTGCGCACTCTATCCTCAAAAGCACCTTTTTTCACTTTCGGCGTGTCTGGAGCAAAAAAGACAAACGTCCAGCTTTTGCTGCCACAGCAAAGGTGCCACGGGGAAAAGTGATGCTGGTCCTCACTGCCTCCTGGAACCCCTTTAAATGCCGCCATACAGTTGGCCCTCTCTGCTTTCCTACGCACTCTATCCTCAAAAGCACCTTTTTCACTTTCGGCGCTCTCTGGAGCAAAAAAGACAAACGTCCAGCTTTTGCTGCCACAGCTAAAGTGCCAGCGGGGAAAAGTGATGCTGGTCCTCACTGCCTCCTGGAACCCCTTCAAATGCCCCAGACAATTTGGCCCTCTCTGCTTTCCTGAGGACTCTATCCTCAAAAGCACCTTTTTTCACTTTCGGCGCTGTCTGGAGCAAAAAAGACCAACGTCCAGCTTTTGCTGCCACAGCAAAGGTGCCAGCGGGGAAAAGTGATGCTGGTCCTCACTGCCTCCTGGAACCCCTTCAAATGCCCCAGACAATTTGGCCCTCTCTGCTTTCCTGAGGACTCCATCCGCAAAAGCACCTTTTTTCACTTTTGGCGCTCTCTGGAGCAAAAAAGACAAACGTCCAGATTTTGCTGCCACAGCTCAAGTGCCAGCGGGGAAAGGTGATGCTGGTCCTCACTGCCTCCTGGAACCCCTTCAAATGCCCCAGACAATTTGGCCCTCTCTGCTTTCCTGAGGACTCTATCCGCAAAAGCACCTTTTTTCACTTTCGGCGCTCTCTGGAGCAAAAAGACAAACGTCCAGATTTTGCTGCCACAGCTAAAGTGGCCAGCGGGGAAAAATGATGCTGGTCCTCACTGCCTCCTGGAACCCCTTCAAATGCCCCAGACAATTTGGCCCTCTCTGCTTTCCTGAGGACTCTATCCTCAAAAGCACCTTTTTTCACTTTCGGCGCTCTCTGGAGCAAAAAAGACAAACGTCCAGCTTTTGCTGCCACAGCAAAGGTGCCAGCGGGAAAAGTGATGCTGGTCCTCACTGCCTCCTGGAACCCCCTTCAAATGCCCCAGACAATTTGGCCCTCTCTGCTTTCCTGAGGACTCTATCCTCAAAAGACCTTTTTTCACTTTCGGCGTGTCTGGAGCAAAAAAGACAAACGTCCAGCTTTTGCTGCCACAGCAAAGGTGCCAGCGGGGAAAAGTGATGCTGGTCCTCACTGCCTCCTGGAACCCCTTCAAATGCCCCAGACAATTTGTCCCTCTCCTGCTTTCTGAGCACTCTATCCGCAAAAGCACCTTTTTTCACTTTCGGCACTCTCTGGAAGCAAAAAAGACAAACGTCCAGACTTTTGCTGCCACAGCTAAAGTGCCAGCGGGGAAAAGTGATGCTGGTCCTCACTGCCTCCTGGAACCCTTCAAATGCCCCAGACAATTTTGGCCCTCGCTGCTTTCCTGAGCACTCTATCCTCAAAAGCACCTTTTTTCACTTTCGGCGCTGTCTGGAGCAAAAAAGACAAACGTCCAGCTTTTGCTGCCACAGCAAAGGTGCCAGCGGGGAAAAGTGATGCTGGTCCTCACTGCCTCCTGGAACCCCTTCAAATGCCCCAGACAATTTGACCCTCTCTGCTTTCCTGAGGACTCCATCCGCAAAAGCACCTTTTTTCACTTTGGCGCTCTCTGGAGCAAAAAAGACAAACGTCCAGCTTTTGCTGCCACAGCTAAAGTGCCAGCGGGAAAGGTGATGCTGGTCCTCACTGCCTCCTGGAACCCCTTCAAATGCCCCAGACAATTTGGCCCTCTCTGCTTTCCTGAGCAGTCTATCCGCAAAAGCACCTTTTTTCACTTTCGGCGCTCTCTGGAGCAAAAAAGACAAACGTCCAGCTTTTGCTGCCACAGCAAAGGTGCCAGCGGGGAAAAGTGATGCTGGTCCTCACTGCCTCCTGGAACCCCTTTAAATGCCGCATACAGTTTGGCCCTCTCTGCTTTCCTACGCACTCTATCCTCAAAAGCACCTTTTTTCACTTTCGGCGCTCTCTGGAGCAAAAAAGACAAACGTCCAGATTTTGCTGCCACAGCTAAAGTGCCAGCTGGGGAAAAGTGATGCTGGTCCTCACTGCCTCCTGGAACCCCTTCAAATGCCCCATACAATTTGGCCCTCTCTGCTTTCCTGAGCACTCTATCCTCAAAAGCACCTTTTTTCACTTTCGGCGCTCTCTGGAGCAAAAAAGACAAACGTCCAGCTTTGCTGCCACAGCAAAGGTGCCAGCGGGAAAGTGATGCTGGTCCTCACTGCCTCCTGGAACCCCTTCAAATGCCCCAGACAATTTGGCCCTCTCTGCTTTCCTGAGGACTCTATCCTCAAAAGCACCTTTTTTCACTTTCGGCGCTCTCTGGAGCAAAAAGACAAACGTCCAGATTTTGCTGCCACAGCTAAAGTGCCAGCGGGGAAAAGTGATGCTGGTCCTCACTGCCTCCTGAACCCCTTCAAATGCCCCAGACAATTTGGCCCTCTCTGCTTTCCTGAGCACTCTATCCGCAAAAGCACCTTTTTTCACTTTCGGCACTCTCTGGAGCAAAAAAGACAAACGTCCAGCTTTTGCTGCCACAGCTAAAGTGCCAGCGGGGAAAAGTGATGCTGGTCCTCACTGCCTCCTGGAACCCCTTCAAATGCCCCAGACAATTTCGCCCTCTCTGCTTTCCTGAGCACTCTATCCTCAAAAGCACCTTTTTTCACTTTCGGCGCTGTCTGGAGCAAAAAAGACAAACGTCCAGCTTTTACTGCCACAGCTAAAGTGCCAGCGGGGAAAAGTGATGCTGGTCCTCACTGCCTCCTGGAACCCCTTCAAATGCCCCAGACAATTTGGCCCTCTCTGCTTTCCTGAGGACTCTATCCTCAAAAGCACCTTTTTTCACTTTCGGCGCTCTCTGGAGCAAAAAAGACAAACGTCCAGCTTTTGCTGCCACAGCAAAGGTGCCAGCGGGGAAAAGTGATGCTGGTCCTCACTGCCTCCTGGAACCCCTTCAAATGCCCCAGACAATTTGGCCCTCTCTGCTTTCCTGAGGACTCTATCCGCAAAAGCACCTTTTTTCACTTTCGGCGCTCTCTGGAGCAAAAAAGACAAACGTCCAGATTTTGCTGCCACAGCTAAAGTGCCAGCGGGGAAAAGTGATGCTGGTCCTCACTGCCTCCTGGAACCCCTTCAAATGCCCCAGACAATTTGGCCCTCTCTGCTTTCCTGAGCAATCTATCCGCAAAAGCACCTTTTTTCACTTTCGGCGTGTCTGGAGCAAAAAAGACAAACGTCCAGCTTTTGCTGCCACAGCAAAGGTGCCAGCGGGGAAAAGTGATGCTGGTCCTCACTGCCTCCTGGAACCCCTTTAAATGCCCCATACAATTTGGCCCTCTCTGCTTTCCTGAGGACTCTATCCTCAAAAGCACCTTTTTTCACTTTCGGCACTCTCTGGAGCAAAAAAGACAAACGTCCAGCTTTTGCTGCCACAGCTAAAGTGCCAGCGGGGAAAAGTGATGCTGGACCTCACTGCCTCCTGGAACCCCTTCAAATGCCCCAGACAATTTCGCCCTCTCTGCTTTCCTGAGCAGTCTTTCCGCAAAAGCACCTTTTTTCACTTTCGGCGTGTCTGGAGCAAAAAAGACAAACGTCCAGCTTTTCTGCCACAGCTAAAGTGCCAGCGGGGAAAAGTGATGCTGGTCCTCACTGCCTCCTGGAACCCCTTCAAATGCCCCAGACAATTTGGCCCTCTCTGCTTTCCTGAGCACTCTATCCGCAAAAGCACCTTTTTTCACTTTCGGCGTGTCTGGAGCAAAAAAGACAAACGTCCAGCTTTTGCTGCCACAGCTAAAGTGCCAGCGGGGAAAAGTGATGCTGGTCCTCACTGCCTCCTGGAACCCCTTCAAATGCCCCAGACAATTTGGCCCTCTCTGCTTTCCTGAGCACTCTATCCGCAAAAGCACCTTTTTTCACTTTCGGTGCTCTCTGGAGCAAAAAAGACAAACGTCCAGCTTTTGCTGCCACAGCAAAGGTGCCAGCGGGGAAAAGTGATGCTGGTCCTCACTGCCTCCTGGAACCCCTTCAAATGCCCCAGACAATTTGGCCCTCTCTGCTTTCCTGAGCACTCTATCCGCAAAAGCACCTTTTTTCACTTTCGGCGCTGTCTGGAGCAAAAAAGACAAACGTCCAGCTTTTGCTGCCACAGCAAAGGTGCCAGCGGGGAAAAGTGATGCTGGTCCTCACTGCCTCCTGGAACCCCTTCAAATGCCCCAGACAATTTGGCCCTCTCTGCTTTCCTGAGGACTCCATCCGCAAAAGCACCTTTTTTCACTTTCGGCGCTGTCTGGAGCAAAAAAGACAAACGTCCAGCTTTTGCTGCCACAGCAAAGGTGCCAGCGGGGAAAAGTGATGCTGGTCCTCACTGCCTCCTGGAACCCCTTCAAATGCCCCAGACAATTTGGCCCTCTCTGCTTTCCTGAGCACTCTATCCTCAAAAGCACCTTTTTTCACTTTTGGCGGTCTCTGGAGCAAAAAAGACAAACGTCCAGCTTTTGCTGCCACAGCAAAGGTGCCAGCGGGGAAAAGTGATGCTGGTCCTCACTGCCTCCTGGAACCCCTTTAAATGCCCCATACAGTTTGGCCCTCTCTGCTTTCCTGCGCACTCTATCCGCAAAAGCACCTTTTTTCACTTTCGGCGTGTCTGGAGCAAAAAAGACAAACGTCCAGCTTTTGCTGCCACAGCTAAAGTGCCAGCGGGGAAAAGTGGTGCTGGACCTCACTGCCTCCTGGAACCCCTTCAAATGCCCCAGACAATTTCGCCCTCTCTGCTTTCCTGAGCAGTCTATCCGCAAAAGCACCTTTTTTCACTTTCGGCGTGTCTGGAGCAAAAAAGACAAACGTCCAGCTTTTCTGCCACAGCTAAAGTGCCAGCGGGGAAAAGTGATGCTGGTCCTCACTGCCTCCTGGAACCCCTTCAAATGCCCCAGACAATTTGGCCCTCTCTGCTTTCCTGAGCACTCTATCCGCAAAAGCACCTTTTTTCACTTTCGGCGCTCTCTGGAGCAAAAAAGACAAACGTCCAGCTTTTGCTGCCACAGCAAAGGTGCCAGCGGGGAAAAGTGATGCTGGTCCTCACTGCCTCCTGGAACCCCTTCAAATGCCCCAGACAATTTGGCCCTCTCTGCTTTCCTGAGGACTCCATCCGCAAAAGCACCTTTTTTTACTTTTGGCGCTCTCTGGAGCAAAAAAGACAAACGTCCAGCTTTTGCTGCCACAGCAAAGGTGCCAGCGGGGAAAAGTGATGCTGGTCCTCACTGCCTCCTGGAACCCCTTCAAATGCCCCAGACAATTTGGCCCTCTCTGCTTTCCTGAGCACTCTATCCGCAAAAGCACCTTTTTTCACTTTCGGCGTGTCTGGAGCAAAAAAGACAAACGTCCAGCTTTTGCTGCCACAGCAAAGGTGCCAGCGGGGAAAAGTGATGCTGGTCCTCACTGCCTCCTGGAACCCCTTTAAATGCCCCATACAGTTTGGCCCTCTCTGCTTTCCTGCGCACTCTATCCGCAAAAGCACCTTTTTTCACTTTCGGCGTGTCTGGAGCAAAAAAGACAAACGTCCAGCTTTTGCTGCCACAGCTAAAGTGCCAGCGGGGAAAAGTGGTGCTGGACCTCACTGCCTCCTGGAACCCCTTCAAATGCCCCAGACAATTTCGCCCTCTCTGCTTTCCTGAGCAGTCTATCCGCAAAAGCACCTTTTTTCACTTTCGGCGTGTCTGGAGCAAAAAAGACAAACGTCCAGCTTTTCTGCCACAGCTAAAGTGCCAGCGGGGAAAAGTGATGCTGGTCCTCACTGCCTCCTGGAACCCCTTCAAATGCCCCAGACAATTTGGCCCTCTCTGCTTTCCTGAGCACTCTATCCGCAAAAGCACCTTTTTTCACTTTCGGCGCTCTCTGGAGCAAAAAAGACAAACGTCCAGCTTTTGCTGCCACAGCAAAGGTGCCAGCGGGGAAAAGTGATGCTGGTCCTCACTGCCTCCTGGAACCCCTTCAAATGCCCCAGACAATTTGGCCCTCTCTGCTTTCCTGAGGACTCCATCCGCAAAAGCACCTTTTTTTACTTTTGGCGCTCTCTGGAGCAAAAAAGACAAACGTCCAGCTTTTGCTGCCACAGCAAAGGTGCCAGCGGGGAAAAGTGATGCTGGTCCTCACTGCCTCCTGGAACCCCTTCAAATGCCCCAGACAATTTGGCCCTCTCTGCTTTCCTGAGCACTCTATCCGCAAAAGCACCTTTTTTCACTTTCGGCGTGTCTGGAGCAAAAAAGACAAACGTCCAGCTTTTGCTGCCACAGCAAAGGTGCCAGCGGGGAAAAGTGATGCTGGTCCTCACTGCCTCCTGGAACCCCTTTAAATGCCCCATACAATTTGGCCCTCTCTGCTTTCCTGAGGACTCTATCCTCAAAAGCACCTTTTTTCACTTTCGGCACTCTCTGGAGCAAAAAAGACAAACGTCCAGCTTTTGCTGCCACAGCTAAAGTGCCAGCGGGGAAAAGTGATGCTGGACCTCACTGCCTCCTGGAACCCCTTCAAATGCCCCAGACAATTTCGCCCTCTCTGCTTTCCTGAGCAGTCTATCCGCAAAAGCACCTTTTTTCACTTTCGGCGTTTCTGGAGCAAAAAAGACAAACGTCCAGCTTTTCTGCCACAGCTAAAGTGCCAGCGGGGAAAAGTGATGCTGGTCCTCACTGCCTCCTGGAACCCCTTCAAATGCCCCAGACAATTTGGCCCTCTCTGCTTTCCTGAGCACTCTATCCGCAAAAGCACCTTTTTTCACTTTCGGCGTGTCTGGAGCAAAAAAGACAAACGTCCAGCTTTTGCTGCCACAGCTAAAGTGCCAGCGGGGAAAAGTGATGCTGGTCCTCACTGCCTCCTGGAACCCCTTCAAATGCCCCAGACAATTTGGCCCTCTCTGCTTTCCTGAGCACTCTATCCGCAAAAGCACCTTTTTTCACTTTCGGTGCTCTCTGGAGCAAAAAAGACAAACGTCCAGCTTTTGCTGCCACAGCAAAGGTGCCAGCGGGGAAAAGTGATGCTGGTCCTCACTGCCTCCTGGAACCCCTTCAAATGCCCCAGACAATTTGGCCCTCTCTGCTTTCCTGAGCACTCTATCCGCAAAAGCACCTTTTTTCACTTTCGGCGCTCTCTGGAGCAAAAAAGACAAACGTCCAGCTTTTGCTGCCACAGCAAAGGTGCCAGCGGGGAAAAGTGATGCTGGTCCTCACTGCCTCCTGGAACCCCTTCAAATGCCCCAGACAATTTGGCCCTCTCTGCTTTCCTGAGGACTCCATCCGCAAAAGCACCTTTTTTCACTTTCGGCGCTGTCTGGAGCAAAAAAGACAAACGTCCAGCTTTTGCTGCCACAGCAAAGGTGCCAGCGGGGAAAAGTGATGCTGGTCCTCACTGCCTCCTGGAACCCCTTCAAATGCCCCAGACAATTTGGCCCTCTCTGCTTTCCTGAGCACTCTATCCTCAAAAGCACCTTTTTTCACTTTCGGCGCTGTCTGGAGCAAAAAAGACAAACGTCCAGCTTTTGCTGCCACAGCAAAGGTGCCAGCGGGGAAAAGTGATGCTGGTCCTCACTGCCTCCTGGAACCCCTTTAAATGCCCCATACAGTTTGGCCCTCTCTGCTTTCCTGCGCACTCTATCCGCAAAAGCACCTTTTTTCACTTTCGGCGTGTCTGGAGCAAAAAAGACAAACGTCCAGCTTTTGCTGCCACAGCTAAAGTGCCAGCGGGGAAAAGTGGTGCTGGACCTCACTGCCTCCTGGAACCCCTTCAAATGCCCCAGACAATTTCGCCCTCTCTGCTTTCCTGAGCAGTCTATCCGCAAAAGCACCTTTTTTCACTTTCGGCGTGTCTGGAGCAAAAAAGACAAACGTCCAGCTTTTCTGCCACAGCTAAAGTGCCAGCGGGGAAAAGTGATGCTGGTCCTCACTGCCTCCTGGAACCCCTTCAAATGCCCCAGACAATTTGGCCCTCTCTGCTTTCCTGAGCACTCTATCCGCAAAAGCACCTTTTTTCACTTTCGGCGCTCTCTGGAGCAAAAAAGACAAACGTCCAGCTTTTGCTGCCACAGCAAAGGTGCCAGCGGGGAAAAGTGATGCTGGTCCTCACTGCCTCCTGGAACCCCTTCAAATGCCCCAGACAATTTGGCCCTCTCTGCTTTCCTGAGGACTCCATCCGCAAAAGCACCTTTTTTTACTTTTGGCGCTCTCTGGAGCAAAAAAGACAAACGTCCAGCTTTTGCTGCCACAGCAAAGGTGCCAGCGGTGAAAAGTGATGCTGGTCCTCACTGCCTCCTGGAACCCCTTCAAATGCCCCAGACAATTTGGCCCTCTCTGCTTTCCTGAGCACTCTATCCGCAAAAGCACCTTTTTTCACTTTCGGCGCTGTCTGGAGCAAAAAAGACAAACGTCCAGCTTTTGCTGCCACAGCAAAGGTGCCAGCGGGGAAAAGTGATGCTGGTCCTCACTGCCTCCTGGAACCCCTTTAAATGCCCCATACAATTTGGCCCTCTCTGCTTTCCTGAGGACTCTATCCTCAAAAGCACCTTTTTTCACTTTCGGCGCTCTCTGGAGCAAAAAAGACAAACGTCCAGATTTTGCTGCCACAGCTAAAGTGCCAGCGGGGAAAAGTGATGCTGGTCCTCACTGCCTCCTGGAACCCCTTCAAATGCCCCAGACAATTTGGCCCTCTCTGCTTTCCTGAGGACTCCATCCGCAAAAGCACCTTTTTTCACTTTCGGCGCTCTCTGGAGCAAAAAAGACAAACGTCCAGCTTTTGCTGCCACAGCAAAGGTGCCAGCGGGGAAAAGTGATGCTGGTCCTCACTGCCTCCTGGAACCCCTTCAAATGCCCCAGACAATTTGGCCCTCTCTGCTTTCCTGAGGACTCTATCCGCAAAAGCACCTTTTTTCACTTTTGGCGCTCTCTGGAGCAAAAAAGACAAACGTCCAGATTTTGCTGCCACAGCTAAAGTGCCAGCGGGGAAAAGTGATGCTGGTCCTCACTGCCTCCTGGAACCCCTTCAAATGCCCCAGACAATTTGGCCCTCTCTGCTTTCCTGAGCACTCTATCCGCAAAAGCACCTTTTTTCACTTTCGGCGTGTCTGGAGCAAAAAAGACAAACGTCCAGCTTTTGCTGCCACAGCAAAGGTGCCAGCGGGGAAAAGTGATGCTGGTCCTCACTGCCTCCTGGAACCCCTTCAAATGCCCCAGACAATTTCGCCCTCTCTGCTTTCCTGAGCACTCTATCCGCAAAAGCACCTTTTTTCACTTTCGGCACTCTCTGGAGCAAAAAAGACAAACGTCCAGCTTTTGCTGCCACAGCTAAAGTGCCAGCGGGGAAAAGTGATGCTGGTCCTCACTGCCTCCTGGAACCCCTTCAAATGCCCCAGACAATTTGGCCCTCTCTGCTTTCCTGAGCACTCTATCCTCAAAAGCACCTTTTTTCACTTTCGGCGCTGTCTGGAGCAAAAAAGACAAACGTGCAGCTTTTGCTGCCACAGCAAAGGTGCCAGCGGGGAAAAGTGATGCTGGTCCTCACTGCCTCCTGGAACCCCTTTAAATGCCCCATACAGTTTGGCCCTCTCTGCTTTCCTGCGCACTCTATCCTCAAAAGCACCTTTTTTCACTTTCGGCGCTCTCTGGAGCAAAAAAGACAAACGTCCAGCTTTTGCTGCCACAGCTAAAGTGCCAGCGGGGAAAAGTGGTGCTGGACCTCACTGCCTCCTGGAACCCCTTCAAATGCCCCAGACAATTTCGCCCTCTCTGCTTTCCTGAGCAGTCTATCCGCAAAAGCACCTTTTTTCACTTTCGGCGTGTCTGGAGCAAAAAAGACAAACGTCCAGCTTTTCTGCCACAGCTAAAGTGCCAGCGGGGAAAAGTGATGCTGGTCCTCACTGCCTCCTGGAACCCCTTCAAATGCCCCAGACAATTTGGCCCTCTCTGCTTTCCTGAGCACTCTATCCGCAAAAGCACCTTTTTTCACTTTCGGTGCTCTCTGGAGCAAAAAAGACAAACGTCCAGCTTTTGCTGCCACAGCAAAGGTGCCAGCGGGGAAAAGTGATGCTGGTCCTCACTGCCTCCTGGAACCCCTTCAAATGCCCCAGACAATTTGGCCCTCTCTGCTTTCCTGAGCACTCTATCCGCAAAAGCACCTTTTTTCACTTTCGGCGCTGTCTGGAGCAAAAAAGACAAACGTCCAGCTTTTGCTGCCACAGCAAAGGTGCCAGCGGGGAAAAGTGATGCTGGTCCTCACTGCCTCCTGGAACCCCTTCAAATGCCCCAGACAATTTGGCCCTCTCTGCTTTCCTGAGGACTCCATCCGCAAAAGCACCTTTTTTCACTTTCGGCGCTGTCTGGAGCAAAAAAGACAAACGTCCAGCTTTTGCTGCCACAGCAAAGGTGCCAGCGGGGAAAAGTGATGCTGGTCCTCACTGCCTCCTGGAACCCCTTCAAATGCCCCAGACAATTTGGCCCTCTCTGCTTTCCTGAGCACTCTATCCTCAAAAGCACCTTTTTTCACTTTCGGCGCTGTCTGGAGCAAAAAAGACAAACGTCCAGCTTTTGCTGCCACAGCAAAGGTGCCAGCGGGGAAAAGTGATGCTGGTCCTCACTGCCTCCTGGAACCCCTTTAAATGCCCCATACAGTTTGGCCCTCTCTGCTTTCCTGCGCACTCTATCCTCAAAAGCACCTTTTTTCACTTTCGGCGCTCTCTGGAGCAAAAAAGACAAACGTCCAGCTTTTGCTGCCACAGAAAAGGTGCCAGCGGGGAAAAGTGATGCTGGTCCTCACTGCCTCCTGGAACCCCTTCAAATGCCCCAGACAATTTGGCTCTCTCTGCTTTCCTGCGCACTCTATCCTCAAAAGCACCTTTTTTCACTTTCGGCGTGTCTGGAGCAAAAAGGACAAACGTCTAGCTTTTGCTGCCACAGCTAAAGTGCCAGCGGGGAAAAGTGGTGCTGGACCTCACTGCCTCCTGGAACCCCTTCAAATGCCCCAGACAATTTCGCCCTCTCTGCTTTCCTGAGCACTCTATCCGCAAAAGCACCTTTTTTCACTTTCGGCGTGTCTGGAGCAAAAAAGACAAACGTCCAGCTTTTGCTGCCACAGCTAAAGTGCCAGCAAGGAAAAGTGATGCTGGTCCTCACTGCCTCCTGGAACCCCTTCAAATGCCCCAGACAATTTGGCCCTCTCTGCTTTCCTGAGCACTCTATCCGCAAAAGCACCTTTTTTCACTTTCGGCGCTCTCTGGAGCAAAAAAGACAAACGTCCAGCTTTTGCTGCCACAGCAAAGGTGCCAGCGGGGAAAAGTGATGCTGGTCCTCACTGCCTCCTGGAACCCCTTCAAATGCCCCAGACAATTTGGCCCTCTCTGCTTTCCTGAGGACTCTATCCGCAAAAGCACCTTTTTTCACTTTCGGCGCTCTCTGGAGCAAAAAAGACAAACGTCCAGCTATTGCTGCCACAGCAAAGGTGCCAGCGGGGAAAAGTGATGCTGGTCCTCACTGCCTCCTGGAACCCCTTCAAATGCCCCAGACAATTTGGCCCTCTCTGCTTTCCTGAGGACTCTATCCGCAAAAGCACCTTTTTTCACTTTCGGCGCTGTCTGGAGCAAAAAAGACAAACGTCCAGCTTTTGCTGCCACAGCAAAGGTGCCAGCGGGGAAAAGTGATGCTGGTCCTCACTGCCTCCTGGAACCCCTTCAAATGCCCCAGACAATTTGGCCCTCTCTGCTTTCCTGCGCACTCTATCCTCAAAAGCACCTTTTTTCAATTTCGGCGCTGTCTGGAGCAAAAAAGACAAACGTCCAGCTTTTGCTGCCACAGCAAAGGTGCCAGCGGGGAAAAGTGATGCTGGTCCTCACTGCCTCCTGGAACCCCTTCAAATGCCCCAGACAATTTGGCCCTCTCTGCTTTCCTGAGGACTCCATCCGCAAAAGCACCTTTTTTCACTTTTGGCGCTCTCTGGAGCAAAAAAGACAAACGTCCAGCTTTTGCTGCCACAGCAAAGGTGCCAGCGGGGAAAAGTGATGCTGGTCCTCACTGCCTCCTGGAACCCCTTCAAATGCCCCAGACAATTTGGCCCTCTCTGCTTTCCTGAGCACTCTATCCTCAAAAGCACCTTTTTTCACTTTCGGCGCTGTCTGGAGCAAAAAAGACAAACGTCCAGCTTTTGCTGCCACAGCAAAGGTGCCAGCGGGGAAAAGTGATGCTGGTCCTCACTGCCTCCTGGAACCCCTTCAAATGCCCCAGACAATTTGGCGCTCTCTGCTTTCCTGAGGACTCCATCCGCAAAAGCACCTTTTTTCACTTTCGGCGTGTCTGGAGCAAAAAAGACAAACGTCCAGCTTTTGCTGCCACAGCTAAAGTGCCAGCGGGGAAAAGTGATGCTGGTCCTCACTGCCTCCTGGAACCCCTTCAAATGCCCCAGACAATTTGGCCCTCTCTGCTTTCCTGAGCACTCTATCCGCAAAAGCACCTTTTTTCACTTTCGGCGCTCTCTGGAGCAAAAAAGACAAACGTCCAGCTTTTGCTGCCACAGCAAAGGTGCCAGCGGGGAAAAGTGATGCTGGTCCTCACTGCCTCCTGGAACCCCTTCAAATGCCCCAGACAATTTGGCCCTCTCTGCTTTCCTGAGCACTCTATCCGCAAAAGCACCTTTTTTCACTTTCGGCGCTCTCTGGAGCAAAAAAGACAAACGTCCAGCTTTTGCTGCCACAGCAAAGGTGCCACGGGGAAAAGTGATGCTGGTCCTCACTGCCTCCTGGAACCCCTTCAAATGCCCCAGACAATTTGGCCCTCTCTGCTTTCCTGAGCACTCTATCCGCAAAAGCACCTTTTTTCACTTTCGGCGCTCTCTGGAGCAAAAAAGACAAACGTCCAGCTTTTGCTGCCACAGCAAAGGTGCCAGCGGGGAAAAGTGATGCTGGTCCTCACTGCCTCCTGGAACCCCTTCAAATGCCCCAGACAATTTGGCCCTCTCTGCTTTCCTGAGCACTCTATCCGCAAAAGCACCTTTTTTCACTTTTGGCGGTCTCTGGAGCAAAAAAGACAAACGTCCAGCTTTTGCTGCCACAGCAAAGGTGCCAGCGGGGAAAAGTGATGCTGGTCCTCACTGCCTCCTGGAACCCCTTCAAATGCCCCAGACAATTTGGCCCTCTCTGCTTTCCTGAGCACTCTATCCGCAAAAGCACCTTTTTTCACTTTCGGCGCTCTCTGGAGCAAAAAAGACAAACGTCCAGCTTTTCCTGCCACAGCAAAGGTGCCAGCGGGGAAAAGTGATGCTGGTCCTCACTGCCTCCTGGAACCCCTTCAAATGCCCCAGACAATTTGGCCCTCTCTGCTTTCCTGAGGACTCTATCCGCAAAAGCACCTTTTTTCACTTTCGGCGCTCTCTGGAGCAAAAAAGACAAACGTCCAGCTTTTGCTGCCACAGCAAAGGTGCCAGCGGGGAAAAGTGATGCTGGTCCTCACTGCCTCCTGGAACCCCTTCAAATGCCCCAGACAATTTGGCCCTCTCTGCTTTCCTGAGCACTCTATCCTCAAAAGCACCTTTTTTCACTTTCGGCGCTGTCTGGAGCAAAAAAGACAAACGTCCAGCTTTTGCTGCCACAGCAAAGGTGCCAGCGGGGAAAAGTGATGCTGGTCCTCACTGCCTCCTGGAACCCCTTCAAATGCCCCAGACAATTTGGCCCTCTCTGCTTTCCTGAGGACTCCATCCGCAAAAGCACCTTTTTTCACTTTCGGCGTGTCTGGAGCAAAAAAGACAAACGTCCAGCTTTTGCTGCCACAGCAAAGGTGCCAGCGGGGAAAAGTGATGCTGGTCCTCACTGCCTCCTGGAACCCCTTCAAATGCCCCAGACAATTTGGCCCTCTCTGCTTTCCTGAGCACTCTATCCTCAAAAGCACCTTTTTTCACTTTCGGCGCTGTCTGGAGCAAAAAAGACAAACGTCCAGCTTTTGCTGCCACAGCAAAGGTGCCAGCGGGGAAAAGTGATGCTGGTCCTCACTGCCTCCTGGAACCCCTTCAAATGCCCCAGACAATTTGGCCCTCTCTGCTTTCCTGAGGACTCCATCCGCAAAAGCACCTTTTTTCACTTTCGGCGTGTCTGGAGCAAAAAAGACAAACGTCCAGCTTTTGCTGCCACAGCTAAAGTGCCAGCGGGGAAAAGTGATGCTGGTCCTCACTGCCTCCTGGAACCCCTTCAAATGCCCCAGACAATTTGGCCCTCTCTGCTTTCCTGAGCACTCTATCCGCAAAAGCACCTTTTTTCACTTTCGGCGCTCTCTGGAGCAAAAAAGACAAACGTCCAGCTTTTGCTGCCACAGCAAAGGTGCCAGCGGGGAAAAGTGATGCTGGTCCTCACTGCCTCCTGGAACCCCTTCAAATGCCCCAGACAATTTGGCCCTCTCTGCTTTCCTGAGCACTCTATCCGCAAAAGCACCTTTTTTCACTTACGGCGCTCTCTGGAGCAAAAAAGACAAACGTCCAGCTTTTGCTGCCACAGCAAAGGTGCCACGGGGAAAAGTGATGCTGGTCCTCACTGCCTCCTGGAACCCCTTCAAATGCCCCAGACAATTTGGCCCTCTCTGCTTTCCTGAGCACTCTATCCGCAAAAGCACCTTTTTTCACTTTCGGCGCTCTCTGGAGCAAAAAAGACAAACGTCCAGCTTTTGCTGCCACAGCAAAGGTGCCACGGGGAAAAGTGATGCTGGTCCTCACTGCCTCCTGGAACCCCTTCAAATGCCCCAGACAATTTGGCCCTCTCTGCTTTCCTGAGCACTCTATCCGCAAAAGCACCTTTTTTCACTTTCGGCGCTCTCTGGAGCAAAAAAGACAAACGTCCAGCTTTTGCTGCCACAGCAAAGGTGCCAGCGGGGAAAAGTGATGCTGGTCCTCACTGCCTCCTGGAACCCCTTCAAATGCCCCAGACAATTTGGCCCTCTCTGCTTTCCTGAGCACTCTATCCGCAAAAGCACCTTTTTTCACTTTCGGCGCTCTCTGGAGCAAAAAAGACAAACGTCCAGCTTTTGCTGCCACAGCAAAGGTGCCAGCGGGGAAAAGTGATGCTGGTCCTCACTGCCTCCTGGAACCCCTTCAAATGCCCCAGACAATTTGGCCCCTCTCTGCTTTCCTGAGCACTCTATCCGCAAAAGCACCTTTTTTCACTTTCGGCGCTCTCTGGAGCAAAAAAGACAAACGTCCAGCTTTTGCTGCCACAGCAAAGGTGCCAGCGGGGAAAAGTGATGCTGGTCCTCACTGCCTCCTGGAACCCCTTCAAATGCCCCAGACAATTTGGCCCTCTCTGCTTTCCTGAGGACTCTATCCGCAAAAGCACCTTTTTTCACTTTCGGCGCTCTCTGGAGCAAAAAAGACAAACGTCCAGCTTTTGCTGCCACAGCAAAGGTGCCAGCGGGGAAAAGTGATGCTGGTCCTCACTGCCTCCTGGAAACCCCTTCAAATGCCCCAGACAATTTGGCCCTCTCTGCTTTCCTGAGCACTCTATCCTCAAAAGCACCTTTTTTCACTTTCGGCGCTGTCTGGAGCAAAAAGACAAAACGTCCAGCTTTGCTGCCACAGCAAAGGTGCCAGCGGGGAAAAGTGATGCTGGTCCTCACTGCCTCCTGGAACCCCTTCAAATGCCCCAGACAATTGGCCCTCTCTGCTTTCCTGAGGAACTCCATCCGCAAAAGCACCTTTTTTCACTTTCGGCGTGTCTGGAGCAAAAAAGACAAACGTCCAGCTTTTGCTGCCACAGCAAAGGTGCCAGCGGGAAAAGTGATGCTGGGTCCTCACTGCCTCCTGGAACCCCTTCAAATGCCCCAGACAATTTGGCCCTCTCTGCTTTCCTGAGCACTTATCCTCAAAAGCACCTTTTTTCACTTTCGGCGCTGTCTGGAGCAAAAAAGACAAACGTCCAGCTTTTGCTGCCACAGCAAAGGTGCCAGCGGGGAAAAGTGATGCTGGTCCTCACTGCCTCCTGGAACCCCTTCAAATGCCCCAGACAATTTGGCCCTCTCTGCTTTCCTGAGGACTCCATCCGCAAAAGCACCTTTTTTCACTTTCGGCGTGTCTGGAGCAAAAAAGACAAACGTCCAGCTTTTGCTGCCACAGCTAAAGTGCCAGCGGGGAAAAGTGATGCTGGTCCTCACTGCCTCCTGGAACCCCTTCAAATGCCCCAGACAATTTGGCCCTCTCTGCTTTCCTGAGCACTCTATCCGCAAAAGCACCTTTTTTCACTTTCGGCGCTCTCTGGAGCAAAAAAGACAAACGTCCAGCTTTTGCTGCCACAGCAAAGGTGCCAGCGGGGAAAAGTGATGCTGGTCCTCACTGCCTCCTGGAACCCCTTCAAATGCCCCAGACAATTTGGCCCTCTCTGCTTTCCTGAGCACTCTATCCGCAAAAGCACCTTTTTTCACTTACGGCGCTCTCTGGAGCAAAAAAGACAAACGTCCAGCTTTTGCTGCCACAGCAAAGGTGCCACGGGGAAAAGTGATGCTGGTCCTCACTGCCTCCTGGAACCCCTTCAAATGCCCCAGACAATTTGGCCCTCTCTGCTTTCCTGAGCACTCTATCCGCAAAAGCACCTTTTTTCACTTTCGGCGCTCTCTGGAGCAAAAAAGACAAACGTCCAGCTTTTGCTGCCACAGCAAAGGTGCCAGCGGGGAAAAGTGATGCTGGTCCTCACTGCCTCCTGGAACCCCTTCAAATGCCCCAGACAATTTGGCCCTCTCTGCTTTCCTGAGCACTCTATCCGCAAAAGCACCTTTTTTCACTTTCGGCGCTCTCTGGAGCAAAAAAGACAAACGTCCAGCTTTTGCTGCCACAGCAAAGGTGCCAGCGGGGAAAAGTGATGCTGGTCCTCACTGCCTCCTGGAACCCCTTCAAATGCCCCAGACAATTTGGCCCTCTCTGCTTTCCTGAGCACTCTATCCGCAAAAGCACCTTTTTTCACTTTCGGCGCTCTCTGGAGCAAAAATGACAAACGTCCAGCTTTTGCTGCCACAGCAAAGGTGCCACGGGGAAAAGTGATGCTGGTCCTCACTGCCTCCTGGAACCCCTTCAAATGCCCCAGACAATTTGGCCCTCTCTGCTTTCCTGAGCACTCTATCCGCAAAAGCACCTTTTTTCACTTTCGGCGCTCTCTGGAGCAAAAAAGACAAACGTCCAGCTTTTGCTGCCACAGCAAAGGTGCCAGCGGGGAAAAGTGATGCTGGTCCTCACTGCCTCCTGGAACCCCTTCAAATGCCCCAGACAATTTGGCCCTCTCTGCTTTCCTGAGCACTCTATCCGCAAAAGCACCTTTTTTCACTTTCGGCGCTCTCTGGAGCAAAAAAGACAAACGTCCAGCTTTTGCTGCCACAGCAAAGGTGCCAGCGGGGAAAAGTGATGCTGGTCCTCACTGCCTCCTGGAACCCCTTCAAATGCCCCAGACAATTTGGCCCTCTCTGCTTTCCTGAGGACTCTATCCGCAAAAGCACCTTTTTTCACTTTCGGCGCTCTCTGGAGCAAAAAAGACAAACGTCCAGCTTTTGCTGCCACAGCAAAGGTGCCAGCGGGGAAAAGTGATGCTGGTCCTCACTGCCTCCTGGAACCCCTTCAAATGCCCCAGACAATTTGGCCCTCTCTGCTTTCCTGAGCACTCTATCCGCAAAAGCACCTTTTTTCACTTTCGGCGCTCTCTGGAGCAAAAAAGACAAACGTCCAGCTTTTGCTGCCACAGCAAAGGTGCCAGCGGGGAAAAGTGATGCTGGTCCTCACTGCCTCCTGGAACCCCTTCAAATGCCCCAGACAATTTGGCCCTCTCTCCTTTCCTGAGGACTCTATCCTCAAAAGCACCTTTTTTCACTTTCGGCGCTCTCTGGAGCAAAAAAGACAAACGTCCAGATTTTGCTGCCACAGCTAAAGTGCCAGCGGGGAAAAGTCATGCTGGTCCTCACTGCCTCCTGGAACCCCTTCAAATGCCCCAGACAATTTGGCCCTCTCTGCTTTCCTGAGCACTCTATCCTCAAAAGCACCTTTTTTCACTTTCGGCGCTCTCTGGAGCAAAAAAGACAAACGTCCAGCTTTTGCTGCCACAGCAAAGGTGCCAGCGGGGAAAAGTGATGCTGGTCCTCACTGCCTCCTGGAACCCCTTTAAATGCCGCATACAGTTTGGCCCTCTCTGCTTTCCTACGCACTCTATCCTCAAAAGGACCTTTTTTCACTTTCGGCGCTCTCTGGAGCAAAAAAGACAAACGTCCAGATTTTGCTGCCACAGCTAAAGTGCCAGCGGGGAAAAGTGGTGCTGGACCTCACTGCCTCCTGGAACCCCTTCAAATGCCCCAGACAATTTGGCCCTCTCTGCTTTCCTGAGGACTCTATCCTCAAAAGCACCTTTTTTCACTTTCGGCGCTGTCTGGAGCAAAAAAGACAAACGTCCAGCTTTTGCTGCCACAGCAAAGGTGCCAGCGGGGAAAAGTGATGCTGGTCCTCACTGCCTCCTGGAACCCCTTCAAATGCCCCAGACAATTTGGCCCTCTCTGCTTTCCTGAGCACTCTATCCGCAAAAGCACCTTTTTTCACTTTCGGCGCTCTCTGGAGCAAAAAAGACAAACGTCCAGATTTTGCTGCCACAGCTAAAGTGCCAGCGGGGAAAAGTGATGCTGGTCCTCACTGCCTCCTGGAACCCCTTCAAATGCCCCAGACAATTTCGCCCTCTCTGCTTTCCTGAGCACTCTATCCTCAAAAGCACCTTTTTTCACTTTGGGCTCTGTGGAAGCAAAAAAGACAAACGTCCAGCTTTTGCTGCCACAGCAAAGGTGCCAGCGGGGAAAAGTGATGCTGGTCCTCACTGCCTCCTGGAACCCCTTTAAATGCCGCATACAGTTTGGCCCTCTCTGCTTTCCTACGCACTCTATCCTCAAAAGCACCTTTTTTCACTTTCGGCGCTCTCTGGAGCAAAAAAGACAAACGTCCAGATTTTGCTGCCACAGCTAAAGTGCCAGCGGGGAAAAGTAATGCTGGTCCTCACTGCCTCCTGGAACCCCTTCAAATGCCCCAGACAATTTGGCCCTCTCTGCTTTCCTGAGCACTCTATCCGCAAAAGCACCTTTTTTCACTTTCGGCGCTCTCTGGAGCAAAAAAGACAAACGTCCAGCTTTTGCTGCCACAGCAAAGGTGCCAGCGGGGAAAAGTGATGCTGGTCCTCACTGCCTCCTGGAACCCCTTCAAATGCCCCAGACAATTTGGCCCTCTCTGCTTTCCTGAGGACTCCATCCGCAAAAGCACCTTTTTTCACTTTCGGCGTGTCTGGAGCAAAAAAGACAAACGTCCAGCTTTTGCTGCCACAGCTAAAGTGCCAGCGGGGAAAAGTGATGCTGGTCCTCACTGCCTCCTGGAACCCCTTCAAATGCCCCAGACAATTTGGCCCTCTCTGCTTTCCTGAGCACTCTATCCGCAAAAGCACCTTTTTTCACTTTCGGCACTCTCTGGAGCAAAAAAGACAAACGTCCAGCTTTTGCTGCCACAGCAAAGGTGCCAGCAGGGAAAAGTGATGCTGGTCCTCACTGCCTCCTGGAACCCCTTCAAATGCCCCAGACAATTTCGCCCTCTCTGCTTTCCTGAGCACTCTATCCTCAAAAGCACCTTTTTTCACTTTCGGCGCTCTCTGGAGCAAAAAAGACAAACGTCCAGATTTCTGCCACAGCTAAAGTGCCAGCGGGGAAAAGTGATGCTGGTCCTCACTGCCTCCTGGAACCCCTTCAAATGCCCCAGACAATTTGGCCCTCTCTGCTTTCCTGAGCACTCTATCCGCAAAAGCACCTTTTTTCACTTTCGGCGCTCTCTTGAGCAAAAAAGACAAACGTCCAGCTTTTGCTGCCACAGCAAAGGTGCCAGCGGGGAAAAGTGATGCTGGTCCTCACTGCCTCCTGGAACCCCTTCAAATGCCCCAGACAATTTGGCCCTCTCTGCTTTCCTGAGGACTCCATCCGCAAAAGCACCTTTTTTCACTTTTGGCGGTCTCTGGAGCAAAAAAGACAAACGTCCAGCTTTTGCTGCCACAGCAAAGGTGCCAGCGGGGAAAAGTGGTGCTGGACCTCACTGCCTCCTGGAACCCCTTCAAATGCCCCAGACAATTTGGCCCTCTCTGCTTTCCTGAGCACTCTATCCTCAAAAGCACCTTTTTTCACTTTCGGCGCTCTCTGGAGCAAAAAAGACAAACGTCCAGCTTTTGCTGCCACAGCAAAGGTGCCAGCGGGGAAAAGTGATGCTGGTCCTCACTGCCTCCTGGAACCCCTTCAAATGCCCCAGACAATTTGGCCCTCTCTGCTTTCCTGAGCACTCTATCCGCAAAAGCACCTTTTTCACTTTCGGCGCTCTCTGGAGCAAAAAAGACAAACGTCCAGATTTTGCTGCCACAGCTAAAGTGCCAGCGGGGAAAAGTGATGCTGGTCCTCACTGCCTCCTGGAACCCCTTCAAATGCCCCAGACAATTTCGCCCTCTCTGCTTTCCTGAGCACTCTATCCTCAAAAGCACCTTTTTTCACTTTGGACTCTGTGGAAGCAAAAAAGACAAACGTCCAGCTTTTGCTGCCACAGCAAAGGTGCCAGCGGGGAAAAGTGATGCTGGTCCTCACTGCCTCCTGGAACCCCTTTAAATGCCGCATACAGTTTGGCCCTCTCTGCTTTCCTACGCACTCTATCCTCAAAAGCACCTTTTTTCACTTTCGGCGCTCTCTGGAGCAAAAAAGACAAACGTCCAGATTTTGCTGCCACAGCTAAAGTGCCAGCGGGGAAAAGTAATGCTGGTCCTCACTGCCTCCTGGAACCCCTTCAAATGCCCCAGACAATTTGGCCCTCTCTGCTTTCCTGAGCACTCTATCCGCAAAAGCACCTTTTTTCACTTTCGGCGCTCTCTGGAGCAAAAAAGACAAACGTCCAGATTTTGCTGCCACAGCAAAGGTGCCAGCGGGGAAAAGTGATGCTGGTCCTCACTGCCTCCTGGAACCCCTTCAAATGCCCCAGACAATTTGGCCCTCTCTGCTTTCCTGAGCACTCTATCCTCAAAAGCACCTTTTTTCACTTTCGGCGCTGTCTGGAGCAAAAAAGACAAACGTCCAGATTTTGCTGCCACAGCTAAAGTGCCAGCGGGGAAAAGTGATGCTGGTCCTCACTGCCTCCTGGAACCCCTTCAAATGCCCCAGACAATTTCGCCCTCTCTGCTTTCCTGAGCACTCTATCCTCAAAAGCACCTTTTTTCACTTTGGGCTCTGTGGAAGCAAAAAAGACAAACGTCCAGCTTTTGCTGCCACAGCAAAGGTGCCAGCGGGGAAAAGTGATGCTGGTCCTCACTGCCTCCTGGAACCCCTTTAAATGCCGCATACAGTTTGGCCCTCTCTGCTTTCCTACGCACTCTATCCTCAAAAGCACCTTTTTTCACTTTCGGCGCTCTCTGGAGCAAAAAAGACAAACGTCCAGATTTTGCTGCCACAGCTAAAGTGCCAGCGGGGAAAAGTAATGCTGGTCCTCACTGCCTCCTGGAACCCCTTCAAATGCCCCAGACAATTTGGCCCTCTCTGCTTTCCTGAGCACTCTATCCGCAAAAGCACCTTTTTTCACTTTCGGCGCTCTCTGGAGCAAAAAAGACAAACGTCCAGCTTTTGCTGCCACAGCAAAGGTGCCAGCGGGGAAAAGTGATGCTGGTCCTCACTGCCTCCTGGAACCCCTTCAAATGCCCCAGACAATTTGGCCCTCTCTGCTTTCCTGAGGACTCTATCCGCAAAAGCACCTTTTTTCACTTTCGGCGCTGTCTGGAGCAAAAAAGACAAACGTCCAGATTTTGCTGCCACAGCTAAAGTGCCAGCGGGGAAAAGTGATGCTGGTCCTCACTGCCTCCTGGAACCCCTTCAAATGCCCCAGACAATTTCGCCCTCTCTGCTTTCCTGAGCACTCTATCCTCAAAAGCACCTTTTTTCACTTTGGGCTCTGTGGAAGCAAAAAAGACAAACGTCCAGCTTTTGCTGCCACAGCAAAGGTGCCAGCGGGGAAAAGTGATGCTGGTCCTCACTGCCTCCTGGAACCCCTTTAAATGCCGCATACAGTTTGGCCCTCTCTGCTTTCCTACGCACTCTATCCTCAAAAGCACCTTTTTTCACTTTCGGCGCTCTCTGGAGCAAAAAAGACAAACGTCCAGATTTTGCTGCCACAGCTAAAGTGCCAGCGGGGAAAAGTAATGCTGGTCCTCACTGCCTCCTGGAACCCCTTCAAATGCCCCAGACAATTTGGCCCTCTCTGCTTTCCTGAGCACTCTATCCGCAAAAGCACCTTTTTTCACTTTCGGCGCTCTCTGGAGCAAAAAAGACAAACGTCCAGCTTTTGCTGCCACAGCTAAAGTGCCAGCGGGGAAAAGTGATGCTGGTCCTCACTGCCTCCTGGAACCCCTTCAAATGCCCCAGACAATTTGGCCCTCTCTGCTTTCCTGAGCACTCTATCCGCAAAAGCACCTTTTTTCACTTTCGGCACTCTCTGGAGCAAAAAAGACAAACGTCCAGCTTTTGCTGCCACAGCAAAGGTGCCAGCGGGGAAAAGTGATGCTGGTCCTCACTGCCTCCTGGAACCCCTTCAAATGCCCCAGACAATTTGGCCCTCTCTGCTTTCCTGAGGACTCTATCCGCAAAAGCACCTTTTTTCACTTTCGGCGCTCTCTGGAGCAAAAAAGACAAACGTCCAGCTTTTGCTGCCACAGCAAAGGTGCCAGCGGGGAAAAGTGATGCTGGTCCTCACTGCCTCCTGGAACCCCTTTAAATGCCCCATACAATTTGGCCCTCTCTGCTTTCCTGAGGACTCTATCCTCAAAAGCACCTTTTTTCACTTTCGGCGCTCTCTGGAGCAAAAAAGACAAACGTCCAGATTTTGCTGCCACAGCTAAAGTGCCAGCGGGGAAAAGTGGTGCTGGTCCTCACTGCCTCCTGGAACCCCTTCAAATGCCCCAGACAATTTGGCCCTCTCTGCTTTCCTGAGCACTCTATCCGCAAAAGCACCTTTTTTCACTTTCGGCGCTGTCTGGAGCAAAAAAGACAAACGTCCAGATTTTGCTGCCACAGCTAAAGTGCCAGCGGGGAAAAGTGATGCTGGTCCTCACTGCCTCCTGGAACCCCTTCAAATGCCCCAGACAATTTCGCCCTCTCTGCTTTCCTGAGCACTCTATCCTCAAAAGCACCTTTTTTCACTTTGGGCTCTGTGGAAGCAAAAAAGACAAACGTCCAGCTTTTGCTGCCACAGCAAAGGTGCCAGCGGGGAAAAGTGATGCTGGTCCTCACTGCCTCCTGGAACCCCTTTAAATGCCGCATACAGTTTGGCCCTCTCTGCTTTCCTACGCACTCTATCCTCAAAAGCACCTTTTTTCACTTTCGGCGCTCTCTGGAGCAAAAAAGACAAACATCCAGATTTTGCTGCCACAGCTAAAGTGCCAGCGGGGAAAAGTAATGCTGGTCCTCACTGCCTCCTGGAACCCCTTCAAATGCCCCAGACAATTTGGCCCTCTCTGCTTTCCTGAGCACTCTATCCGCAAAAGCACCTTTTTTCACTTTCGGCGCTCTCTGGAGCAAAAAAGACAAACGTCCAGCTTTTGCTGCCACAGCAAAGGTGCCAGCGGGGAAAAGTGATGCTGGTCCTCACTGCCTCCTGGAACCCCTTCAAATGCCCCAGACAATTTGGCCCTCTCTGCTTTCCTGAGCACTCTATCCGCAAAAGCACCTTTTTTCACTTTCGGCACTCTCTGGAGCAAAAAAGACAAACGTCCAGCTTTTGCTGCCACAGCAAAGGTGCCAGCGGGGAAAAGTGATGCTGGTCCTCACTGCCTCCTGGAACCCCTTCAAATGCCCCAGACAATTTGGCCCTCTCTGCTTTCCTGAGCACTCTATCCGCAAAAGCACCTTTTTTCACTTTCGGCGCTCTCTGGAGCAAAAAAGACAAACGTCCAGCTTTTGCTGCCACAGCAAAGGTGCCAGCGGGGAAAAGTGATGCTGGTCCTCACTGCCTCCTGGAACCCCTTCAAATGCCCCAGACAATTTGGCCCTCTCTGCTTTCCTGAGGACTCCATCCGCAAAAGCACCTTTTTTCACTTTTGGCGCTCTCTGGAGCAAAAAAGACAAACGTCCAGCTTTTGCTGCCACAGCAAAGGTGCCAGCGGGGAAAAGTGATGCTGGTCCTCACTGCCTCCTGGAACCCCTTTAAATGCCCCATACAATTTGGCCCTCTCTGCTTTCCTGAGCACTCTATCCACAAAAGCACCTTTTTTCACTTTCGGCGCTCTCTGGAGCAAAAAAGACAAACGTCCAGATTTTGCTGCCACAGCAAAGGTGCCAGCGGGGAAAAGTGATGCTGGTCCTCACTGCCTCCTGGAACCCCTTCAAATGCCCCAGACAATTTGGCCCTCTCTGCTTTCCTACGCACTCTATCCGCAAAAGCACCTTTTTTCACTTTCAGCGCTCTCTGGAGCAAAAAAGACAAACGTCCAGATTTTGCTGCCACAGCTAAAGTGCCAGCGGGGAAAAGTGATGCTGGTCCTCACTGCCTCCTGGAACCCCTTCAAATGCCCCAGACAATTTGGCCCTCTCTGCTTTCCTGAGCACTCTATCCGCAAAAGCACCTTTTTTCACTTTCGGCGCTCTCTTGAGCAAAAAAGACAAACGTCCAGCTTTTGCTGCCACAGCAAAGGTGCCAGCGGGGAAAAGTGATGCTGGTCCTCACTGCCTCCTGGAACCCCTTCAAATGCCCCAGACAATTTGGCCCTCTCTGCTTTCCTGAGCACTCTATCCGCAAAAGCACCTTTTTTCACTTTCGGCGCTCTCTGGAGCAAAAAAGACAAACGTCCAGCTTTTGCTGCCACAGCAAAGGTGCCAGCGGGGAAAAGTGATGCTGGTCCTCACTGCCTCCTGGAACCCCTTTAAATGCCCCATACAATTTGGCCCTCTCTGCTTTCCTACGCACTCTATCCTCAAAAGCACCTTTTTTCACTTTCGGCGCTCTCCGGAGCAAAAAAGACAAACGTCCAGATTTTGCTGCCACAGCTAAAGTGCCAGCGGGGAAAAGTGGTGCTGGACCTCACTGCCTCCTGGAACCCCTTCAAATGCCCCAGACAATTTGGCCCTCTCTGCTTTCCTGAGGACTCTATCCTCAAAAGCACCTTTTTTCACTTTCGGCGCTGTCTGGAGCAAAAAAGACAAACGTCCAGCTTTTGCTGCCACAGCAAAGGTGCCAGCGGGGAAAAGTGATGCTGGTCCTCACTGCCTCCTGGAACCCCTTCAAATGCCCCAGACAATTTGGCCCTCTCTGCTTTCCTGAGCACTCTATCCGCAAAAGCACCTTTTTTCACTTTCGGCGCTCTCTGGAGCAAAAAAGACAAACGTCCAGATTTTGCTGCCACAGCTAAAGTGCCAGCGGGGAAAAGTGATGCTGGTCCTCACTGCCTCCTGGAACCCCTTCAAATGCCCCAGACAATTTCGCCCTCTCTGCTTTCCTGAGCACTCTATCCTCAAAAGCACCTTTTTTCACTTTGGGCTCTGTGGAAGCAAAAAAGACAAACGTCCAGCTTTTGCTGCCACAGCAAAGGTGCCAGCGGGGAAAAGTGATGCTGGTCCTCACTGCCTCCTGGAACCCCTTTAAATGCCGCATACAGTTTGGCCCTCTCTGCTTTCCTACGCACTCTATCCTCAAAAGCACCTTTTTTCACTTTCGGCGCTCTCTGGAGCAAAAAAGACAAACGTCCAGATTTTGCTGCCACAGCTAAAGTGCCAGCGGGGAAAAGTAATGCTGGTCCTCACTGCCTCCTGGAACCCCTTCAAATGCCCCAGACAATTTGGCCCTCTCTGCTTTCCTGAGCACTCTATCCGCAAAAGCACCTTTTTTCACTTTCGGCGCTCTCTGGAGCAAAAAAGACAAACGTCCAGATTTTGCTGCCACAGCTAAAGTGCCAGCGGGGAAAAGTGGTGCTGGACCTCACTGCCTCCTGGAACCCCTTCAAATGCCCCAGACAATTTGGCCCTCTCTGCTTTCCTGAGGACTCTATCCTCAAAAGCACCTTTTTTCACTTTCGGCGCTGTCTGGAGCAAAAAAGACAAACGTCCAGCTTTTGCTGCCACAGCAAAGGTGCCAGCGGGGAAAAGTGATGCTGGTCCTCACTGCCTCCTGGAACCCCTTCAAATGCCCCAGACAATTTGGCCCTCTCTGCTTTCCTGAGGACTCCATCCGCAAAAGCACCTTTTTTCACTTTTGGCGCTCTCTGGAGCAAAAAAGACAAACGTCCAGCTTTTGCTGCCACAGCAAAGGTGCCAGCGGGGAAAAGTGATGCTGGTCCTCACTGCCTCCTGGAACCCCTTTAAATGCCCCATACAATTTGGCCCTCTCTGCTTTCCTGAGCACTCTATCCACAAAAGCACCTTTTTTCACTTTCGGCGCTCTCTGGAGCAAAAAAGACAAACGTCCAGATTTTGCTGCCACAGCAAAGGTGCCAGCGGGGAAAAGTGATGCTGGTCCTCACTGCCTCCTGGAACCCCTTCAAATGCCCCAGACAATTTGGCCCTCTCTGCTTTCCTACGCACTCTATCCGCAAAAGCACCTTTTTTCACTTTCAGCGCTCTCTGGAGCAAAAAAGACAAACGTCCAGATTTTGCTGCCACAGCTAAAGTGCCAGCGGGGAAAAGTGATGCTGGTCCTCACTGCCTCCTGGAACCCCTTCAAATGCCCCAGACAATTTGGCCCTCTCTGCTTTCCTGAGCACTCTATCCGCAAAAGCACCTTTTTTCACTTTCGGCGCTCTCTTGAGCAAAAAAGACAAACGTCCAGCTTTTGCTGCCACAGCAAAGGTGCCAGCGGGGAAAAGTGATGCTGGTCCTCACTGCCTCCTGGAACCCCTTCAAATGCCCCAGACAATTTGGCCCTCTCTGCTTTCCTGAGGACTCCATCCGCAAAAGCACCTTTTTTCACTTTTGGCGGTCTCTGGAGCAAAAAAGACAAACGTCCAGCTTTTGCTGCCACAGCAAAGGTGCCAGCGGGGAAAAGTGATGCTGGTCCTCACTGCCTCCTGGAACCCCTTTAAATGCCCCATACAATTTGGCCCTCTCTGCTTTCCTACGCACTCTATCCTCAAAAGCACCTTTTTTCACTTTCGGCGCTCTCTGGAGCAAAAAAGACAAACGTCCAGATTTTGCTGCCACAGCTAAAGTGCCAGCGGGGAAAAGTGGTGCTGGACCTCACTGCCTCCTGGAACCCCTTCAAATGCCCCAGACAATTTGGCCCTCTCTGCTTTCCTGAGGACTCTATCCTCAAAAGCACCTTTTTTCACTTTCGGCGCTGTCTGGAGCAAAAAAGACAAACGTCCAGCTTTTGCTGCCACAGCAAAGGTGCCAGCGGGGAAAAGTGATGCTGGTCCTCACTGCCTCCTGGAACCCCTTCAAATGCCCCAGACAATTTGGCCCTCTCTGCTTTCCTGAGCACTCTATCCGCAAAAGCACCTTTTTTCACTTTCGGCGCTCTCTGGAGCAAAAAAGACAAACGTCCAGATTTTGCTGCCACAGCTAAAGTGCCAGCGGGGAAAAGTGATGCTGGTCCTCACTGCCTCCTGGAACCCCTTCAAATGCCCCAGACAATTTCGCCCTCTCTGCTTTCCTGAGCACTCTATCCTCAAAAGCACCTTTTTTCACTTTGGGCTCTGTGGAAGCAAAAAAGACAAACGTCCAGCTTTTGCTGCCACAGCAAAGGTGCCAGCGGGGAAAAGTGATGCTGGTCCTCACTGCCTCCTGGAACCCCTTTAAATGCCGCATACAGTTTGGCCCTCTCTGCTTTCCTACGCACTCTATCCTCAAAAGCACCTTTTTTCACTTTCGGCGCTCTCTGGAGCAAAAAAGACAAACGTCCAGATTTTGCTGCCACAGCTAAAGTGCCAGCGGGGAAAAGTAATGCTGGTCCTCACTGCCTCCTGGAACCCCTTCAAATGCCCCAGACAATTTGGCCCTCTCTGCTTTCCTGAGCACTCTATCCGCAAAAGCACCTTTTTTCACTTTCGGCGCTCTCTGGAGCAAAAAAGACAAACGTCCAGATTTTGCTGCCACAGCTAAAGTGCCAGCGGGGAAAAGTGGTGCTGGACCTCACTGCCTCCTGGAACCCCTTCAAATGCCCCAGACAATTTGGCCCTCTCTGCTTTCCTGAGGACTCTATCCTCAAAAGCACCTTTTTTCACTTTCGGCGCTGTCTGGAGCAAAAAAGACAAACGTCCAGCTTTTGCTGCCACAGCAAAGGTGCCAGCGGGGAAAAGTGATGCTGGTCCTCACTGCCTCCTGGAACCCCTTCAAATGCCCCAGACAATTTGGCCCTCTCTGCTTTCCTGAGCACTCTATCCGCAAAAGCACCTTTTTTCACTTTCGGCGCTCTCTGGAGCAAAAAAGACAAACGTCCAGATTTTGCTGCCACAGCTAAAGTGCCAGCGGGGAAAAGTGATGCTGGTCCTCACTGCCTCCTGGAACCCCTTCAAATGCCCCAGACAATTTCGCCCTCTCTGCTTTCCTGAGCACTCTATCCTCAAAAGCACCTTTTTTCACTTTGGGCTCTGTGGAAGCAAAAAAGACAAACGTCCAGCTTTTGCTGCCACAGCAAAGGTGCCAGCGGGGAAAAGTGATGCTGGTCCTCACTGCCTCCTGGAACCCCTTTAAATGCCGCATACAGTTTGGCCCTCTCTGCTTTCCTACGCACTCTATCCTCAAAAGCACCTTTTTTCACTTTCGGCGCTCTCTGGAGCAAAAAAGACAAACGTCCAGATTTTGCTGCCACAGCTAAAGTGCCAGCGGGGAAAAGTAATGCTGGTCCTCACTGCCTCCTGGAACCCCTTCAAATGCCCCAGACAATTTGGCCCTCTCTGCTTTCCTGAGCACTCTATCCGCAAAAGCACCTTTTTTCACTTTCGGCGCTCTCTGGAGCAAAAAAGACAAACGTCCAGATTTTGCTGCCACAGCAAAGGTGCCAGCGGGGAAAAGTGATGCTGGTCCTCACTGCCTCCTGGAACCCCTTCAAATGCCCCAGACAATTTGGCCCTCTCTGCTTTCCTGAGCACTCTATCCGCAAAAGCACCTTTTTTCACTTTCGGCGCTCTCTTGAGCAAAAAAGACAAACGTCCAGCTTTTGCTGCCACAGCAAAGGTGCCAGCGGGGAAAAGTGATGCTGGTCCTCACTGCCTCCTGGAACCCCTTCAAATGCCCCAGACAATTTGGCCCTCTCTGCTTTCCTGAGGACTCCATCCGCAAAAGCACCTTTTTTCACTTTTGGCGGTCTCTGGAGCAAAAAAGACAAACGTCCAGCTTTTGCTGCCACAGCAAAGGTGCCAGCGGGGAAAAGTGATGCTGGTCCTCACTGCCTCCTGGAACCCCTTTAAATGCCCCATACAATTTGGCCCTCTCTGCTTTCCTACGCACTCTATCCTCAAAAGCACCTTTTTTCACTTTCGGCGCTCTCTGGAGCAAAAAAGACAAACGTCCAGATTTTGCTGCCACAGCTAAAGTGCCAGCGGGGAAAAGTGGTGCTGGACCTCACTGCCTCCTGGAACCCCTTCAAATGCCCCAGACAATTTGGCCCTCTCTGCTTTCCTGAGGACTCTATCCTCAAAAGCACCTTTTTTCACTTTCGGCGCTGTCTGGAGCAAAAAAGACAAACGTCCAGCTTTTGCTGCCACAGCAAAGGTGCCAGCGGGGAAAAGTGATGCTGGTCCTCACTGCCTCCTGGAACCCCTTCAAATGCCCCAGACAATTTGGCCCTCTCTGCTTTCCTGAGCACTCTATCCGCAAAAGCACCTTTTTTCACTTTCGGCGCTCTCTGGAGCAAAAAAGACAAACGTCCAGATTTTGCTGCCACAGCTAAAGTGCCAGCGGGGAAAAGTGATGCTGGTCCTCACTGCCTCCTGGAACCCCTTCAAATGCCCCAGACAATTTCGCCCTCTCTGCTTTCCTGAGCACTCTATCCTCAAAAGCACCTTTTTTCACTTTGGGCTCTGTGGAAGCAAAAAAGACAAACGTCCAGCTTTTGCTGCCACAGCAAAGGTGCCAGCGGGGAAAAGTGATGCTGGTCCTCACTGCCTCCTGGAACCCCTTTAAATGCCGCATACAGTTTGGCCCTCTCTGCTTTCCTACGCACTCTATCCTCAAAAGCACCTTTTTTCACTTTCGGCGCTCTCTGGAGCAAAAAAGACAAACGTCCAGATTTTGCTGCCACAGCTAAAGTGCCAGCGGGGAAAAGTAATGCTGGTCCTCACTGCCTCCTGGAACCCCTTCAAATGCCCCAGACAATTTGGCCCTCTCTGCTTTCCTGAGCACTCTATCCGCAAAAGCACCTTTTTTCACTTTCGGCGCTCTCTGGAGCAAAAAAGACAAACGTCCAGCTTTTGCTGCCACAGCAAAGGTGCCAGCGGGGAAAAGTGATGCTGGTCCTCACTGCCTCCTGGAACCCCTTCAAATGCCCCAGACAATTTGGCCCTCTCTGCTTTCCTGAGGACTCCATCCGCAAAAGCACCTTTTTTCACTTTCGGCGTGTCTGGAGCAAAAAAGACAAACGTCCAGCTTTTGCTGCCACAGCTAAAGTGCCAGCGGGGAAAAGTGATGCTGGTCCTCACTGCCTCCTGGAACCCCTTCAAATGCCCCAGACAATTTGGCCCTCTCTGCTTTCCTGAGCACTCTATCCGCAAAAGCACCTTTTTTCACTTTCGGCACTCTCTGGAGCAAAAAAGACAAACGTCCAGCTTTTGCTGCCACAGCAAAGGTGCCAGCGGGGAAAAGTGATGCTGGTCCTCACTGCCTCCTGGAACCCCTTCAAATGCCCCAGACAATTTGGCCCTCTCTGCTTTCCTGAGCACTCTATCCGCAAAAGCACCTTTTTTCACTTTCGGCGCTCTCTGGAGCAAAAAAGACAAACGTCCAGCTTTTGCTGCCACAGCAAAGGTGCCAGCGGGGAAAAGTGATGCTGGTCCTCACTGCCTCCTGGAACCCCTTCAAATGCCCCAGACAATTTGGCCCTCTCTGCTTTCCTGAGGACTCCATCCGCAAAAGCACCTTTTTTCACTTTTGGCGCTCTCTGGAGCAAAAAAGACAAACGTCCAGCTTTTGCTGCCACAGCAAAGGTGCCAGTGGGGAAAAGTGATGCTGGTCCTCACTGCCTCCTGGAACCCCTTTAAATGCCCCATACAATTTGGCCCTCTCTGCTTTCCTGAGCACTCTATCCACAAAAGCACCTTTTTTCACTTTCGGCGCTCTCTGGAGCAAAAAAGACAAACGTCCAGATTTTGCTGCCACAGCAAAGGTGCCAGCGGGGAAAAGTGATGCTGGTCCTCACTGCCTCCTGGAACCCCTTCAAATGCCCCAGACAATTTGGCCCTCTCTGCTTTCCTACGCACTCTATCCGCAAAAGCACCTTTTTTCACTTTCAGCGCTCTCTGGAGCAAAAAAGACAAACGTCCAGATTTTGCTGCCACAGCTAAAGTGCCAGCGGGGAAAAGTGATGCTGGTCCTCACTGCATCCTGGAACCCCTTCAAATGCCCCAGACAATTTGGCCCTCTCTGCTTTCCTGAGCACTCTATCCGCAAAAACACCTTTTTTCACTTTCGGCGCTCTCTGGAGCAAAAAAGACAAACGTCCAGCTTTTGCTGCCACAGCAAAGGTGCCAGCGGGGAAAAGTGATGCTGGTCCTCACTGCCTCCTGGAACCCCTTCAAATGCCCCAGACAATTTGGCCCTCTCTGCTTTCCTGAGGACTCCATCCGCAAAAGCACCTTTTTTCACTTTTGGCGGTCTCTGGAGCAAAAAAGACAAACGTCCAGCTTTTGCTGCCACAGCAAAGGTGCCAGCGGGGAAAAGTGATGCTGGTCCTCACTGCCTCCTGGAACCCCTTTAAATGCCCCATACAATTTGGCCCTCTCTGCTTTCCTACGCACTCTATCCTCAAAAGCACCTTTTTTCACTTTCGGCGCTCTCTGGAGCAAAAAAGACAAACGTCCAGATTTTGCTGCCACAGCTAAAGTGCCAGCGGGGAAAAGTGGTGCTGGACCTCACTGCCTCCTGGAACCCCTTCAAATGCCCCAGACAATTTGGCCCTCTCTGCTTTCCTGAGGACTCTATCCTCAAAAGCACCTTTTTTCACTTTCGGCGCTGTCTGGAGCAAAAAAGACAAACGTCCAGCTTTTGCTGCCACAGCAAAGGTGCCAGCGGGGAAAAGTGATGCTGGTCCTCACTGCCTCCTGGAACCCCTTCAAATGCCCCAGACAATTTGGCCCTCTCTGCTTTCCTGAGCACTCTATCCGCAAAAGCACCTTTTTTCACTTTCGGCGCTCTCTGGAGCAAAAAAGACAAACGTCCAGATTTTGCTGCCACAGCTAAAGTGCCAGCGGGGAAAAGTGATGCTGGTCCTCACTGCCTCCTGGAACCCCTTCAAATGCCCCAGACAATTTCGCCCTCTCTGCTTTCCTGAGCACTCTATCCTCAAAAGCACCTTTTTTCACTTTGGGCTCTGTGGAAGCAAAAAAGACAAACGTCCAGCTTTTGCTGCCACAGCAAAGGTGCCAGCGGGGAAAAGTGATGCTTTTCCTCACTGCCTCCTGGAACCCCTTTAAATGCCGCATACAGTTTGGCCCTCTCTGCTTTCCTACGCACTCTATCCTCAAAAGCACCTTTTTTCACTTTCGGCGCTCTCTGGAGCAAAAAAGACAAACGTCCAGATTTTGCTGCCACAGCTAAAGTGCCAGCGGGGAAAAGTAATGCTGGTCCTCACTGCCTCCTGGAACCCCTTCAAATGCCCCAGACAATTTGGCCCTCTCTGCTTTCCTGAGCACTCTATCCGCAAAAGCACCTTTTTTCACTTTCGGCGCTCTCTGGAGCAAAAAAGACAAACGTCCAGATTTTGCTGCCACAGCAAAGGTGCCAGCGGGGAAAAGTGATGCTGGTCCTCACTGCCTCCTGGAACCCCTTCAAATGCCCCAGACAATTTGGCCCTCTCTGCTTTCCTGAGCACTCTATCCGCAAAAGCACCTTTTTTCACTTTCGGCGCTCTCTTGAGCAAAAAAGACAAACGTCCAGCTTTTGCTGCCACAGCAAAGGTGCCAGCGGGGAAAAGTGATGCTGGTCCTCACTGCCTCCTGGAACCCCTTCAAATGCCCCAGACAATTTGGCCCTCTCTGCTTTCCTGAGGACTCCATCCGCAAAAGCACCTTTTTTCACTTTTGGCGGTCTCTGGAGCAAAAAAGACAAACGTCCAGCTTTTGCTGCCACAGCAAAGGTGCCAGCGGGGAAAAGTGATGCTGGTCCTCACTGCCTCCTGGAACCCCTTTAAATGCCCCATACAATTTGGCCCTCTCTGCTTTCCTACGCACTCTATCCTCAAAAGCACCTTTTTTCACTTTCGGCGCTGTCTGGAGCAAAAAAGACAAACGTCCAGCTTTTGCTGCCACAGCAAAGGTGCCAGCGGGGAAAAGTGATGCTGGTCCTCACTGCCTCCTGGAACCCCTTCAAATGCCCCAGACAATTTGGCCCTCTCTGCTTTCCTGAGCACTCTATCCGCAAAAGCACCTTTTTTCACTTTCGGCGCTCTCTGGAGCAAAAAAGACAAACGTCCAGATTTTGCTGCCACAGCTAAAGTGCCAGCGGGGAAAAGTGATGCTGGTCCTCACTGCCTCCTGGAACCCCTTCAAATGCCCCAGACAATTTCGCCCTCTCTGCTTTCCTGAGCACTCTATCCTCAAAAGCACCTTTTTTCACTTTGGGCTCTGTGGAAGCAAAAAAGACAAACGTCCAGCTTTTGCTGCCACAGCAAAGGTGCCAGCGGGGAAAAGTGATGCTGGTCCTCACTGCCTCCTGGAACCCCTTTAAATGCCGCATACAGTTTGGCCCTCTCTGCTTTCCTACGCACTCTATCCTCAAAAGCACCTTTTTTCACTTTCGGCGCTCTCTGGAGCAAAAAAGACAAACGTCCAGATTTTGCTGCCACAGCTAAAGTGCCAGCGGGGAAAAGTAATGCTGGTCCTCACTGCCTCCTGGAACCCCTTCAAATGCCCCAGACAATTTGGCCCTCTCTGCTTTCCTGAGCACTCTATCCGCAAAAGCACCTTTTTTCACTTTCGGCGCTCTCTGGAGCAAAAAAGACAAACGTCCAGATTTTGCTGCCACAGCAAAGGTGCCAGCGGGGAAAAGTGATGCTGGTCCTCACTGCCTCCTGGAACCCCTTCAAATGCCCCAGACAATTTGGCCCTCTCTGCTTTCCTGAGGACTCCATCCGCAAAAGCACCTTTTTTCACTTTCGGCGTGTCTGGAGCAAAAAAGACAAACGTCCAGCTTTTGCTGCCACAGCTAAAGTGCCAGCGGGGAAAAGTGATGCTGGTCCTCACTGCCTCCTGGAACCCCTTCAAATGCCCCAGACAATTTGGCCCTCTCTGCTTTCCTGAGCACTCTATCCGCAAAAGCACCTTTTTTCACTTTCGGCACTCTCTGGAGCAAAAAAGACAAACGTCCAGCTTTTGCTGCCACAGCAAAGGTGCCAGCGGGGAAAAGTGATGCTGGTCCTCACTGCCTCCTGGAACCCCTTCAAATGCCCCAGACAATTTGGCCCTCTCTGCTTTCCTGAGGACTCTATCCTCAAAAGCACCTTTTTTCACTTTCGGCGCTCTCTGGAGCAAAAAAGACAAACGTCCAGATTTTGCTGCCACAGCTAAAGTGCCAGCGGGGAAAAGTGATGCTGGTCCTCACTGCCTCCTGGAACCCCTTCAAATGCCCCAGACAATTTGGCCCTCTCTGCTTTCCTGAGCACTCTATCCGCAAAAGCACCTTTTTTCACTTTCGGCGCTGTCTGGAGCAAAAAAGACAAACGTCCAGCTTTTGCTGCCACAGCAAAGGTGCCAGCGGGGAAAAGTGATGCTGGTCCTCACTGCCTCCTGGAACCCCTTCAAATGCCCCAGACAATTTGGCCCTCTCTGCTTTCCTGAGGACTCCATCCGCAAAAGCACCTTTTTTCACTTTTGGCGGTCTCTGGAGCAAAAAAGACAAACGTCCAGCTTTTGCTGCCACAGCAAAGGTGCCAGCGGGGAAAAGTGATGCTGGTCCTCACTGCCTCCTGGAACCCCTAAATGCCCCATACAATTTGGCCCTCTCTGCTTTCCTGAGCACTCTATCCACAAAAGCACCTTTTTTCACTTTCGGCGCTCTCTGGAGCAAAAAAGACAAACGTCCAGCTTTTGCTGCCACAGCAAAGGTGCCAGCGGGGAAAAGTGATGCTGGTCCTCACTGCCTCCTGGAACCCCTTCAAATGCCCCAGACAATTTGGCCCTCTCTGCTTTCCTGAGCACTCTATCCGCAAAAGCACCTTTTTTCACTTTCGGCGCTCTCTGGAGCAAAAAAGACAAACGTCCAGATTTTGCTGCCACAGCTAAAGTGCCAGCGGGGAAAAGTGATGCTGGTCCTCACTGCCTCCTGGAACCCCTTCAAATGCCCCAGACAATTTGGCCCTCTCTGCTTTCCTGAGCACTCTATCCGCAAAAGCACCTTTTTTCACTTTCGGCGCTCTCTGGAGCAAAAAAGACAAACGTCCAGCTTTTGCTGCCACAGCAAAGGTGCCAGCGGGGAAAAGTGATGCTGGTCCTCACTGCCTCCTGGAACCCCTTCAAATGCCCCAGACAATTTCGCCCTCTCTGCTTTCCTGAGGACTCCATCCGCAAAAGCACCTTTTTTCACTTTTGGCGGTCTCTGGAGCAAAAAAGACAAACGTCCAGCTTTTGCTGCCACAGCAAAGGTGCCAGCGGGGAAAAGTGATGCTGGTCCTCACTGCCTCCTGGAACCCCTTTAAATGCCCCATACAATTTGGCCCTCTCTGCTTTCCTGAGCACTCTATCCACAAAAGCACCTTTTTTCACTTTCGGCGCTCTCTGGAGCAAAAAAGACAAACGTCCAGATTTTGCTGCCACAGCTAAAGTGCCAGCGGGGAAAAGTGATGCTGGTCCTCACTGCCTCCTGGAACCCCTTCAAATGCCCCAGACAATTTGGCCCTCTCTGCTTTCCTGAGCACTCTATCCGCAAAAGCACCTTTTTTCACTTTCGGCGCTCTCTGGAGCAAAAAAGACAAACGTCCAGATTTTGCTGCCACAGCTAAAGTGCCAGCGGGGAAAAGTGATGCTGGTCCTCACTGCCTCCTGGAACCCCTTCAAATGCCCCAGACAATTTCGCCCTCTCTGCTTTCCTGAGCACTCTATCCTCAAAAGCACCTTTTTTCACTTTGGGCTCTGTGGAAGCAAAAAAGACAAACGTCCAGCTTTTGCTGCCACAGCAAAGGTGCCAGCGGGGAAAAGTGATGCTGGTCCTCACTGCCTCCTGGAACCCCTTTAAATGCCGCATACAGTTTGGCCCTCTCTGCTTTCCTACGCACTCTATCCTCAAAAGCACCTTTTTTCACTTTCGGCGCTCTCTGGAGCAAAAAAGACAAACGTCCAGATTTTGCTGCCACAGCTAAAGTGCCAGCGGGGAAAAGTAATGCTGGTCCTCACTGCCTCCTGGAACCCCTTCAAATGCCCCAGACAATTTGGCCCTCTCTGCTTTCCTGAGCACTCTATCCGCAAAAGCACCTTTTTTCACTTTCGGCGCTCTCTGGAGCAAAAAAGACAAACGTCCAGCTTTTGCTGCCACAGCAAAGGTGCCAGCGGGGAAAAGTGATGCTGGTCCTCACTGCCTCCTGGAACCCCTTCAAATGCCCCAGACAATTTGGCCCTCTCTGCTTTCCTGAGGACTCCATCCGCAAAAGCACCTTTTTTCACTTTCGGCGTGTCTGGAGCAAAAAAGACAAACGTCCAGCTTTTGCTGCCACAGCTAAAGTGCCAGCGGGGAAAAGTGATGCTGGTCCTCACTGCCTCCTGGAACCCCTTCAAATGCCCCAGACAATTTCGCCCTCTCTGCTTTCCTGAGCACTCTATCCTCAAAAGCACCTTTTTTCACTTTGGGCTCTGTGGAAGCAAAAAAGACAAACGTCCAGCTTTTGCTGCCACAGCAAAGGTGCCAGCGGGGAAAAGTGATGCTGGTCCTCACTGCCTCCTGGAACCCCTTTAAATGCCGCATACAGTTTGGCCCTCTCTGCTTTCCTACGCACTCTATCCTCAAAAGCACCTTTTTTCACTTTCGGCGCTCTCTGGAGCAAAAAAGACAAACGTCCAGATTTTGCTGCCACAGCTAAAGTGCCAGCGGGGAAAAGTAATGCTGGTCCTCACTGCCTCCTGGAACCCCTTCAAATGCCCCAGACAATTTGGCCCTCTCTGCTTTCCTGAGCACTCTATCCGCAAAAGCACCTTTTTTCACTTTCGGCGCTCTCTGGAGCAAAAAAGACAAACGTCCAGCTTTTGCTGCCACAGCAAAGGTGCCAGCGGGGAAAAGTGATGCTGGTCCTCACTGCCTCCTGGAACCCCTTCAAATGCCCCAGACAATTTGGCCCTCTCTGCTTTCCTGAGGACTCCATCCGCAAAAGCACCTTTTTTCACTTTCGGCGTGTCTGGAGCAAAAAAGACAAACGTCCAGCTTTTGCTGCCACAGCTAAAGTGCCAGCGGGGAAAAGTGATGCTGGTCCTCACTGCCTCCTGGAACCCCTTCAAATGCCCCAGACAATTTGGCCCTCTCTGCTTTCCTGAGCACTCTATCCGCAAAAGCACCTTTTTTCACTTTCGGCACTCTCTGGAGCAAAAAAGACAAACGTCCAGCTTTTGCTGCCACAGCAAAGGTGCCAGCGGGGAAAAGTGATGCTGGTCCTCACTGCCTCCTGGAACC
>NW_028127369.1:0-42645 GCF_965231255.1 Vanellus vanellus
GAGGACTCTATCCTCAAAAGCACCTTTTTTCACTTTCGGCGCTGTCTGGAGCAAAAAAGACAAACGTCCAGCTTTTGCTGCCACAGCAAAGGTGCCAGCGGGGAAAAGTGATGCTGGTTCTCACTGCCTCCTGGAACCCCTTCAAATGCCCCAGACAATTTGGCCCTCTCTGCTTTCCTGAGGACTCTATCCTCAAAAGCACCTTTTTTCACTTTCGGCGCTCTCTGGAGCAAAAAAGACAAACGTCCAGCTTTTGCTGCCACAGCAAAGGTGCCAGCGGGGAAAAGTGATGCTGGTTCTCACTGCCTCCTGGAATCCCCTTCAAATGCCCCAGACAATTTGGCCCTTCTCTGCTTTCCTGAGGACTCTATCCTCAAAAGCACCTTTTTTCACTTTCGGCGCTCTCTGGAGCAAAAAAGACAAACGTCCAGCTTTTGCTGCCACAGCAAAAGTGCCAGCGGGGAAAAGTGATGCTGGTTCTCACTGCCTCCTGGAACCCCTTCAAATGCCCCAGACAATTTGGACCCTCTCTGCTTTCCTGAGGACTCTATCCTCAAAAGCACCTTTTTTCACTTTCGCCGCTCTCTGGAGCAAAAAAGACAAACGTCCAGCTTTTGCTGCCACAGCAAAAGTGCCAGCGGGGAAAAGTGATGCTGGTTCTCACTGCCTCCTGGAACCCCTTCAAATGCCCCAGACAATTTGGCCCTCTCTGCTTTCCTGAGGACTCTATCCTCAAAAGCACCTTTTTTCACTTTCGGCGCTGTCTGGAGCAAAAAAGACAAACGTCCAGCTTTTGCTGCCACAGCAAAGGTGCCAGCGGGGAAAAGTGATGCTGGTTCTCACTGCCTCCTGGAACCCCTTCAAATGCCCCAGACAATTTGGCCCTCTCTGCTTTCCTGAGGACTCTATCCTCAAAAGTACCTTTTTTCACTTTCGGCGCTCTCTGGAGCAAAAAAGACAAACGTCCAGCTTTTGCTGCCACAGCAAAGGTGCCAGCGGGGAAAAGTGATGCTGGTTCTCACTGCCTCCTGGAACCCCTTCAAATGCCCCAGACAATTTGGCCCTCTCTGCTTTCCTGAGGACTCTATCCTCAAAAGCACCTTTTTTCACTTTCGGCGCTCTCTGGAGCAAAAAAGACAAACGTCCAGCTTTTGCTGCCACAGCAAAGGTGCCAGCGGGGAAAAGTGATGCTGGTTCTCACTGCCTCCTGGAACCCCTTCAAATGCCCCAGACAATTTGGCCCTCTCTGCTTTCCTGAGCACTCTATCCTCAAAAGCACCTTTTTTCACTTTAGGCGCTGTCTGGAGCAAAAAAGACAAACGTCCAGCTTTTGCTGCCACAGCAAAGGTGCCAGCGGGGAAAAGTGATGCTGGTTCTCACTGCCTCCTGGAACCCCTTCAAATGCCCCAGACAATTTGGCCCTCTCTGCTTTCCTGAGGACTCTATCCTCAAAAGCACCTTTTTCACTTTCGGCGCTCTCTGGAGCAAAAAAGACAAACGTCCAGCTTTTGCTGCCACAGCAAAGGTGCCAGCGGGGAAAAGTGATGCTGGTTCTCACTGCCTCCTGGAACCCCTTCAAATGCCCCAGACAATTTGGCCCTGTCTGCTTTCCTGAGGACTCTATCCTCAAAAGAACCCTTTTTCACTTTCGGCGCTCTCTGGAGCAAAAAAGACAAACGTCCAGCTTTTGCTGCCGCAGCAAAGGTGCCAGCGGGGAAAAGTGATGCTGGTTCTCACTGCCTCCTGGAACCCCTTCAAATGCACCAGACAATTTGGCCCTCTCTGCTTTCCTTAGGACTCTATCGTCAAAAGCACCTTTTTCACTTTCGGCGCTCTCTGGAGCAAAAAAGACAAACGTCCAGCTTTTGCTGCCACAGCAAAGGTGCCAGCGGGGAAAAGTGATGCTGGTTCTCACTGCCTCCTGGAACCCCTTCAAATGCCCCAGACAATTTGGCCCTCTCTGCTTTCCTGAGGACTCTATCCTCAAAAGCACCTTTTTTCACTTTCGGCGCTCTCTGGAGCAAAAAAGACAAATGTCCAGCTTTTGCTGCCACAGCAAAAGTGCCAGCGGGGAAAAGTGATGCTGGTTCTCACTGCCTCCTGGAACCCCTTCAAATGCCCCAGACAATTTGGCCCTCTCTGCTTTCCTGAGGACTCTATCCTCAAAAGCACCTTTTTTCACTTTCGGCGCTGTCTGGAGCAAAAAAGACAAACGTCCAGCTTTTGCTGCCACAGCAAAGGTGCCAGCGGGGAAAAGTGATGCTGGTTCTCACTGCCTCCTGGAACCCCTTCAAATGCCCCAGACAATTTGGCCCTCTCTGCTTTCCTGAGGACTCTATCCTCAAAAGCACCTTTTTTCACTTTCGGCGCTCTCTGGAGCAAAAAAGACAAACGTCCAGCTTTTGCTGCCAGAGCAAAGGTGCCAGCGGGGAAAAGTGATGCTGGTTCTCACTGCCTCCTGGAATCCCTTCAAATGCCCCAGACAATTTGGCCCTCTCTGCTTTCCTGAGGACTCTATCCTCAAAAGCACCTTTTTTCACTTTCGGCGCTCTCTGGAGCAAAAAAGACAAACGTCCAGCTTTTGCTGCCACAGCAAAAGTGCCAGCGGGGAAAAGTGATGCTGGTTCTCACTGCCTCCTGGAACCCCTTCAAATGCCCCAGACAATTTGGCCCTCTCTGCTTTCCTGAGGACTATATCGTCAAAAGCACCTTTTTTCACTTTCGGCGCTCTCTGGAGCAAAAAAGACAAACGTCCAGCTTTTGCTGCCACAGCAAAGGTGCCAGCGGGGAAAAGTGATGCTGGTTCTCACTGCCTCCTGGAACCCCTTCAAATGCCCCAGACAATTTGGCCCTCTCTGCTTTCCTGAGGTCTCTATCCTCAAAAGCACCTTTTTTCACTTTCGGCGCTGTCTGGAGCAAAAAAGACAAACGTCCAGCTTTTGCTGCCACAGCAAAGGTGCCAGCGGGGAAAAGTGATGCTGGTTCTCACTGCCTCCTGGAACCCCTTCAAATGCCCAAGACAATTTGGCCCTCTCTGCTTTCCTGAGGACTCTATCCTCAAAAGTACCTTTTTTCACTTTCGGCGCTCTATGGAGCAAAAAAGACAAACGTCCAGCTTTTGCTGCCACAGCAAAGGTGCCAGCGGGGAAAAGTGATGCTGGTTCTCACTGCCTCCTGGAACCCCTTCAAATGCCCCAGACAATTTGGCCCTCTCTGCTTTCCTGAGGACTCTATCCTCAAAAGCACCTTTTTTCACTTTCGGCGCTCTCTGGAGCAAAAAAGACAAACGTCCAGCTTTTGCTGCCACAGCAAAGGTGCCAGCGGGGAAAAGTGATGCTGGTTCTCACTGCCTCCTGCAACCCCTTCAAATGCCCCAGACAATTTGGCCCTCTCTGCTTTCCTGAGCACTCTATCCTCAAAAGCACCTTTTTTCACTTTAGGCGCTGTCTGGAGCAAAAAAGACAAACGTCCAGCTTTTGCTGCCACAGCAAAGGTGCCAGCGGGGAAAAGTGATGCTGGTCCTCACTGCCTCCTGGAACCCCTTCAAATGCCCCAGACAATTTGGCCCTCTCTGCTTTCCTGAGGACTCTATCCTCAAAAGCACCTTTTTTCACTTTCGGCGCTGTCTGGAGCAAAAAAGACAAACGTCCAGCTTTTGCTGCCACAGCAAAGGTGCCAGCGGGGAAAAGTGATACTGGTCCTCACTGCCTCCTGGAACCCCTTCAAATGCACCAGACAATTTGGCCCTCTCTGCTTTCCTGAGGACTCTATCCTCAAAAGCACCTTTTTACACTTTCGGCGCTCTCTGGAGCAAAAAAGACAAACGTCCAGCTTTTGCTGCCACAGCAAAGGTGCCAGCGGGGAAAAGTGATGCTGGTTCTCACTGCCTCCTGGAACCCCTTCAAATGCCCCAGACAATTTGGCCCTCTCTGCTTTCCTGAGGACTCTATCCTCAAAAGCACCTTTTTTCACTTTCGGCGCTCTCTGGAGCAAAAAAGACAAACGTCCAGCTTTTGCTGCCACAGCAAAGGTGCCAGCGGGGAAAAGTGATGCTGGTTCTCACTGCCTCCTGGAATCCCTTCAAATGCCCCAGACAATTAGGCCTTCTCTGCTTTCCTGAGGACTCTATCCTCAAAAGCACCTTTTTTCACTTTCGGCGCTGTCTGGAGCAAAAAAGACAAACGTCCAGCTTTTGCTGCCACAGCAAAGGTGCCAGCGGGGAAAAGTGATGCTGGTCCTCACTGCCTCCTGGAACCCCTTCAAATGCCCCAGACAATTTGTCCCTCTCTGCTTTCCTGAGGACTCTATCCTCAAAAGCACCTTTTTTCACTTTCGGCGCTCTCTGGAGCAAAAAAGACAAACGTCCAGCTTTTGCTGCCACAGCAAAAGTGCCAGCGGGGAAAAGTGATGCTGGTTCTCACTGCCTCCTGGAACACCCCTTCAAATGCCCCAGACAATTTGGCCTCTCTGCTTTCCTGAGGACTCTATCCTCAAAAGCACCTTTTTCACTTTCGGCGCTGTCTGGAGCAAAAAAAGACAAACGTCCAGCTTTTGCTGCCACAGCAAAGGTGCCAGCGGGGAAAAGTGATGCTGGTCCTCACTGCCTCCTGGAACCCCTTCAAATGCCCCAGACAATTTTGGCCCTCTCTGCTTTCCTGAGGACTCTATCCTCAAAAGCACCTTTTTTCACTTTCGGCGCTCTCTGGAGCAAAAAAGACAAATGTCCAACTTTTGCTGCCACAGCAAAAGTGCCAGAGGGGAAAAGTGATGCTGGTTCTCACTGCCTCCTGGAACCCCTTCAAATGCCCCAGACAATTTGGCCCTCTCTGCTTTCCTGAGGACTCTATCCTCAAAGCACCTTTTTTCACTTTCGGCGCTCTCTGGAGCAAAAAAGACAAACGTCCAGCTTTTGCTGCCACAGCAAAGGTGCCAGCGGGGAAAAGTGATGCTGGTTCTCACTGCCTCCTGGAACCCCTTCAAATGCCCCAGACAATTTGGCCCTCTCTGCTTTCCTGAGGACTCTATCCTCAAAAGCACCTTTTTTCACTTTCGGCGCTGTCTGGAGCAAAAAAGACAAATGTCCAGCTTTTGCTGCCACAGCAAAAGTGCCAGCGGGAAAAGTGATGCTGGTTCTCACTGCCTCCTGGAACCCCTTCAAATGCCCCAGACAATTTGGCCCTCTCTGCTTTCCTGAGGACTCTATCCTCAAAAGCACCTTTTTTCACTTTCGGCGCTGTCTGGAGCAAAAAAGACAAACGTCCAGCTTTTGCTGCCACAGCAAAGGTGCCAGCGGGGAAAAGTGATGCTGGTTCTCACTGCCTCCTGGAACCCCTTCAAATGCCCCAGACAATTTGGCCCTCTCTGCTTTCCTGAGGACTCTATCCTCAAAAGCACCTTTTTTCACTTTCGGCGCTCTCTGGAGCAAAAAAGACAAACGTCCAGCTTTTGCTGCCACAGCAAAGGTGCCAGCGGGGAAAAGTGATGCTGGTTCTCACTGCCTCCTGGAATCCCTTCAAATGCCCCAGACAATTTGGCCTTCTCTGCTTTCCTGAGGACTCTATCCTCAAAAGCACCTTTTTTCACTTTCGGCGCTGTCTGGAGCAAAAAAGACAAACGTCCAGCTTTTGCTGCCACAGCAAAGGTGCCAGCGGGGAAAAGTGATGCTGGTCCTCACTGCCTCCTGGAACACCTTCAAATGACCCAGACAATTTGTCCCTCTCTGCTTTCCTGAGGACTCTATCCTCAAAAGCACCTTTTTTCACTTTCGGCGCTCTCTGGAGCAAAAAAGACAAACGTCCAGCTTTTGCTGCCACAGCAAAAGTGCCAGCGGGGAAAAGTGATGCTGGTCCTCACTGCCTCCTGGAACCCCTTCAAATGCCCCAGACAATTTGACCCTCTCTGCTTTCCTGAGGACTCTATCCTCAAAAGCACCTTTTTTCACTTTCGGCGCTCTCTGGAGCAAAAAAGACAAACGTCCAGCTTTTGCTGCCACAGCAAAAGTGCCAGCGGGGAAAAGTGATGCTGGTTCTCACTGCCTCCTGGAACCCCTTCAAATGCCCCAGACAATTTGGCCCTCTCTGCTTTCCTGAGGACTCTATCCTTAAAAGCACCTTTTTTCACTTTCGGCGCTCTCTGGAGCAAAAAAGACAAACGTCCAGCTTTTGCTGCCACAGCAAAGGTGCCAGCGGGGAAAAGTGATGCTGGTTCTCACTGCCTCCTGGAACCCCTTCAAATGCCCCAGACAATTTGGCCCTCTCTGCTTTCCTGAGGACTCTATCCTCAAAAGTACCTTTTTTCACTTTCGGCGCTCTCTGGAGCAAAAAAGACAAACGTCCAGCTTTTGCTGCCACAGCAAAGGTGCCAGCGGGGAAAAGTGATGCTGGTTCTCACTGCCTCCTGGAACCCCTTCAAATGCCCCAGACAATTTGGCCCTCTCTGCTTTCCTGAGGACTATATCCTCAAAAGCACCTTTTTTCACTTTCGGCGCTCTCTGGAGCAAAAAAGACAAACGTCCAGCTTTTGCTGCCGCAGCAAAGGTGCCAGCGGGAAAAAGTGATGCTGGTTCTCACTGCCTCCTGGAACCCCTTCAAATGCCCCAGACAATTTGGCCCTCTCTGCTTTCCTGAGGACTCTATCCTCAAAAGCACCTTTTTTCACTTTCGGCGCTGTCTGGAGCAAAAAAGACAAACGTCCAGCTTTTGCTGCCACAGCAAAGGTGCCAGCGGGGAAAAGTGATGCTGGTTCTCACTGCCTCCTGCAACCCCTTCAAATGCCCCAGACAATTTGGCCCTCTCTGCTTTCCTGAGGACTCTATCCTCAAAAGCACCTTTTTTCACTTTCGGCGCTCTCTGGAGCAAAAAAGACAAACATCCAGCTTTTGCTGCCACAGCAAAGGTGCCAGCGGGGAAAAGTGATGCTGGTTCTCACTGCCTCCTGGAATCCCTTCAAATGCCCCAGACAATTTAGCCTTCTCTGCTTTCCTGAGGACTCTATCCTCAAAAGAACCTTTTTTCACTTTCGGCGCTGTCTGGAGCAAAAAAGACAAACGTCCAGCTTTTGCTGCCACAGCAAAGGTGCCAGCGGGGAAAAGTGATGCTGGTCCTCACTGCCTCCTGGAACCCCTTCAAATGCCCCAGACAATTTGGCCCTCTCTGCTTTCCTTAGGACTCTATCCTCAAAAGCACCTTTTTTCACTTTCGGCGCTCTCTGGAGCAAAAAAGACAAACGTCCAGCTTTTGCTGCCACAGCAAAAGTGCCAGCGGGGAAAAGTGATGCTGGTCCTCACTGCCTCCTGGAACCCCTTCAAATGCCCCAGACAATTTGACCCTCTCTGCTTTCCTGAGGACTCTATCCTCAAAAGCACCTTTTTTCACTTTCGGCGCTCTCTGGAGCAAAAAAGACAAACGTCCAGCTTTTGCTGCCACAGCAAAGGTGCCAGCGGGGAAAAGTGATGCTGGTTCTCACTGCCTCCTGGAACCCCTTCAAATGCCCCAGACAATTTGGCCCTCTCTGCTTTCCTGAGGACTCTATCCTCAAAAGCACCTTTTTTCACTTTCGGCGCTCTCTGGAGCAAAAAAGACAAACGTCCAGCTTTTGCTGCCACAGCAAAGGTGCCAGCGGGGAAAAGTGATGCTGGTTCTCACTGCCTCCTGGAACCCCTTCAAATGCCCCAGACAATTTGGCCCTCTCTGCTTTCCTGAGGACTCTATCCTCAAAAGCACCTTTTTTCACTTTCGGCGCTCTCTGGAGCAAAAAAGACAAATGTCCAGCTTTTGCTGCCACAGCAAAGGTGCCAGCGGGGAAAAGTGATGCTGGTTCTCACTGCCTCCTGGAACCCCTTCAAATGCCCCAGACAATTTGGCCCTCTCTGCTTTCCTGAGGACTCTATCCTCAAAAGCACCTATTTTCACTTTCGGCGCTGTCTGGAGCAAAAAAGACAAACGTCCAGCTTTTGCTGCCACAGCAAAAGTGCCAGCGGGGAAAAGTGATGCTGGTCCTCACTGCCTCCTGGAACCCCTTCAAATGCCCCAGACAATTTGGCCCTCTCTGCTTTCCTGAGGACTCTATCCGCAAAAGCACCTTTTTTCACTTTCGGCGCTCTCTGGAGCAAAAAAGACAAACGTACAGCTTTTGCTGCCACAGCAAAGGTGCCAGCGGGGAAAAGTGATGCTGGTTCTCACTGCCTCCTGGAACCCCTTCAAATGCCCCAGACAATTTGGCCCTCTCTGCTTTCCTGAGGACTCTATCGTCAAAAGCACCTTTTTTCACTTTCGGCGCTCTCTGGAGCAAAAAAGACAAATGTCCAACTTTTGCTGCCACAGCAAAAGTGCCAGAGGGGAAAAGTGATGCTGGTTCTCACTGCCTCCTGGAACCCCTTCAAATGCCCCAGACAATTTGGCCCTCTCTGCTTTCCTGAGGACTCTATCCTCAAAAGACCTTTTTTCACTTTCGGCGCTCTCTGGAGCAAAAAAGACAAACGTCCAGCTTTTGCTGCCACAGCAAAGGTGCCAGCGGAGAAAAGTGATGCTGGTTCTCACTGCCTCCTGGAACCCCTTCAAATGCCCCAGACAATTTGGCCCTCTCTGCTTTCCTGAGCACTCTATCCTCAAAAGCACCTATTTTCACTTTCGGCGCTGTCTGGAGCAAAAAAGACAAACGTCCAGCTTTTGCTGCCACAGCAAAAGTGCCAGCGGGGAAAAGTGATGCTGGTCCTCACTGCCTCCTGGAACCCCTTCAAATGCCCCAGACAATTTGGCCCTCTCTGCTTTCCTGAGGACTCTATCCGCAAAAGCACCTTTTTTCACTTTCGGCGCTCTCTGGAGCAAAAAAGACAAACGTACAGCTTTTGCTGCCACAGCAAAGGTGCCAGCGGGGAAAAGTGATGCTGGTTCTCACTGCCTCCTGGAACCCCTTCAAATGCCCCAGACAATTTGGCCCTCTCTGCTTTCCTGAGGACTCTATCCTCAAAAGCACCTTTTTTCACTTTCGGCGCTCTCTGGAGCAAAAAAGACAAACGTCCAGCTTTTGCTGCCACAGCAAAGGTGCCAGCGGGGAAAAGTGATGCTGGTTCTCACTGCCTCCTGGAACCCCTTCAAATGCCCCAGACAATTTGGCCCTCTCTGCTTTCCTGAGGACTCTATCGTCAAAAGCACCTTTTTCAATTTCGGCGCTCTCTGGAGCAAAAAAGACAAACGTCCAGCTTTTGCTGCCACAGCAAAGGTGCCAGCGGGGAAAAGTGATGCTGGTTCTCACTGCCTCCTGGAACCCCTTCAAATGCCCCAGACAATTTGGCCCTCTCTGCTTTCCTGAGGACTATATCCTCAAAAGCACCTTTTTTCACTTTTGGCGCTGTCTGGAGCAAAAAAGAAAAATATCCAGCTTTTGCTGCCACAGCAAAAGTGCCAGCGGGGAAAAGTGATGCTGGTTCTCACTGCCTCCTGGAACCCCTTCAAATGCCCCAGACAATTTGGCCCTCTCTGCTTTCCTGAGGACTCTATCGTCAAAAGCACCTTTTTCACTTTCGGCGCTCTCTGGAGCAAAAAAGACAAACGTCCAGCTTTTGCTGCCACAGCAAAGGTGCCAGCGGGGAAAAGTGATGCTGGTTCTCACTGCCTCCTGGAACCCCTTCAAATGCCCCAGACAATTTGGCCCTCTCTGCTTTCCTGAGGACTCTATCGTCAAAAGCACCTTTTTTCACTTTCGGCGCTCTCTGGAGCAAAAAAGACAAATGTCCAACTTTTGCTGCCACAGCAAAAGTGCCAGAGGGGAAAAGTGATGCTGGTTCTCACTGCCTCCTGGAACCCCTTCAAATGCCCCAGACAATTTGGCCCTCTCTGCTTTCCTGAGGACTCTATCCTCAAAAGACCTTTTTTCACTTTCGGCGCTCTCTGGACCAAAAAAGACAAACGTCCAGCTTTTGCTGCCACAGCAAAGGTGCCAGCGGGGAAAAGTGATGCTGGTTCTCACTGCCTCCTGGAACCCCTTCAAATGCCCCAGACAATTTGGCCCTCTCTGCTTTCCTGAGGACTCTATCCTCAAAAGCACCTATTTTCACTTTCGGCGCTGTCTGGAGCAAAAAAGACAAACGTCCAGCTTTTGCTGCCACAGCAAAAGTGCCAGCGGGGAAAAGTGATGCTGGTCCTCACTGCCTCCTGGAACCCCTTCAAATGCCCCAGACAATTTGGCCCTCTCTGCTTTCCTGAGGACTCTATCCGCAAAAGCACCTTTTTTCACTTTCGGCGCTCTCTGGAGCAAAAAAGACAAACGTCCAGCTTTTGCTGCCACAGCAAAGGTGCCAGCGGGGAAAAGTGATGCTGGTTCTCACTGCCTCCTGGAACCCCTTCAAATGCCCCAGACAATTTGGCCCTCTCTGCTTTCCTGAGGACTCTATCCTCAAAAGAACCTTTTTTCACTTTCGGCGCTCTCTGGAGCAAAAAAGACAAACGTCCACCTTTTGCTGCCGCAGCAAAGGTGCCAGCGGGGAAAAGTGATGCTGGTTCTCACTGCCTCCTGGAACCCCTTCAAATGCCCCAGACAATTTGGCCCTCTCTGCTTTCCTGAGGACTCTATCCTCAAAAGCACCTTTTTCACTTTCGGCGCTCTCTGGAGCAAAAAAGACAAACGTCCAGCTTTTGCTGCCACAGCAAAAGTGCCAGCGGGGAAAAGTGATGCTGGTTCTCACTGCCTCCTGGAACCCCTTCAAATGCCCCAGATAATTTGACCCTCTCTGCTTTCCTGAGGACTCTATCCTCAAAAGCACCTTTTTTCACTTTCGGCGCTCTCTGGAGCAAAAAAGACAAATGTCCAGCTTTTGCTGCCACAGCAAAAGTGCCAGCGGGGAAAAGTGATGCTGGTTCTCACTGCCTCCTGGAACCCCTTCAAATGCCCCAGACAATTTGGCCCTCTCTGCTTTCCTGAGGACTCTATCCTCAAAAGCACCTTTTTTCACTTTCGGCGCTGTCTGGAGCAAAAAAGACAAACGTCCAGCTTTTGCTGCCACAGCAAAGGTGCCAGCGGGGAAAAGTGATGCTGGTTCTCACTGCCTCCTGGAACCCCTTCAAATGCCCCAGACAATTTGGCCCTCTCTGCTTTCCTTAGGACTCTATCCTCAAAAGCACCTTTTTTCACTTTCGGCGCTCTCTGGAGCAAAAAAGACAAACGTCCAGCTTTTGCTGCCACAGCAAAGGTGCCAGCGGGGAAAAGTGATGCTGGTTCTCACTGCCTCCTGGAATCCCTTCAAATGCCCCAGACAATTTGGCCTTCTCTGCTTTCCTGAGGACTCTATCCTCAAAAGAACCTTCTTTCACTTTCGGCGCTCTCTGGAGCAAAAAAGACAAACGTCCAGCTTTTGCTGCCACAGCAAAGGTGCCAGCAGGGAAAAGTGATGCTGGTTCTCACTGCCTCCTGGAACCCCTTCAAATGCCCCAGACAATTTGGCCCTCTCTGCTTTCCTGAGGACTCTATCCTCAAAAGCACCTTTTTTCACTTTCGGCGCTCTCTGGAGCAAAAAAGACAAACGTCCAGCTTTTGCTGCCACAGCAAAAGTGCCAGCGGGGAAAAGTGATGCTGTTTCTCACTGCCTCCTGGAACCCCTTCAAATGCCCCAGACAATTTGGCCCTCTCTGCTTTCCTGAGGACTCTATCCTCAAAAGAACCTTCTTTCACTTTCGGCGCTGTCTGGAGCAAAAAAGACAAACGTCCAGCTTTTGCTGCCACAGCAAAGGTGCCAGCGGGGAAAAGTGATGCTGGTCCTCACTGCCTCCTGGAACCTCTTCAAATGCCCCAGACAATTTGGCCCTCTCTGCTTTCCTGAGGACTCTATCCTCAAAAGCACCTTTTTTCACTTTCGGCGCTGTCTGGAGCAAAAAAGACAAACGTCCAGCTTTTGCTGCCACAGCAAAGGTGCCAGCGGGGAAAAGTGATGCTGGTCCTCACTGCCTCCTGGAACCCCTTCAAATGCCCCAGACAATTTGGCCCTCTCTGCTTTCCTGAGGACTCTATCCTCAAAAGCACCTTTTTTCACTTTCGGCGCTGTCTGGAGCAAAAAAGACAAACGTCCAGCTTTTGCTGCCACAGCAAAGGTGCCAGCGGGGAAAAGTGATGCTGGTTCTCACTGCCTCCTGGAACCCCTTCAAATGCCCCAGACAATTTGGCCCTCTCTGCTTTCCTGAGGACTCTATCCTCAAAAGCACCTTTTTTCACTTTCGGCGCTCTCTGGAGCAAAAAAGACAAACGTCCAGCTTTTGCTGCCACAGCAAAAGTGCCAGCGGGGAAAAGTGATGCTGGTCCTCACTGCCTCCTGGAACCCCTTCAAATGCCCCAGACAATTTGGCCCTCTCTGCTTTCCTGAGGACTCTATCCGCAAAAGCACCTTTTTTCACTTTCGGCGCTCTCTGGAGCAAAAAAGACAAACGTCCAGCTTTTGCTGCCACAGCAAAGGTGCCAGTGGGGAAAAGTGATGCTGGTCCTCACTGCCTCCTGGAACCCCTTCAAATGCCCCAGACAATTTGGCCCTCTCTGCTTTCCTGAGGACTCTATCCTCAAAAGCACCTTTTTTCACTTTCGGCGCTGTCTGGAGCAAAAAAGACAAACGTCCAGCTTTTGCTGCCACAGCAAAGGTGCCAGCGGGGAAAAGTGATGCTGGTCCTCACTGCCTCCTGGAACCCCTTCAAATGCCCCAGACAATTTGGCCCTCTCTGCTTTCCTGAGGACTCTATCCTCAAAAGCACCTTTTTTCACTTTCGGCGCTCTCTGGAGCAAAAAAGACAAACGTCCAGCTTTTGCTGCCACAGCAAAGGTGCCAGCAGGGAAAAGTGATGCTGGTTCTCACTGCCTCCTGGAACCCCTTCAAATGCCCCAGACAATTTGGCCCTCTCTGCTTTCCTGAGGACTCTATCCTCAAAAGCACCTTTTTTCACTTTCGGCGCTGTCTGGAGCAAAAAAGACAAACGTCCAGCTTTTGCTGCCACAGCAAAAGTGCCAGCGGGGAAAAGTGATGCTGGTCCTCACTGCCTCCTGGAACCCCTTCAAATGCCCCAGACAATTTGGCCCTCTCTGCTTTCCTGAGGACTCTATCCGCAAAAGCACCTTTTTTCACTTTCGGCGCTCTCTGGAGCAAAAATACAAACGTCCAGCTTTTGCTGCAACAGCAAAAGTGCCAGCGGGGAAAAGTGATGCTGGTTCTCACTGCCTCCTGGAACCCCTTCAAATGCCCCAGACAATTTGGCCCTCTCTGCTTTCCTGAGGACTCTATCCGCAAAAGCACCTTTTTTCACTTTCGGCGCTCTCTGGAGCAAAAAAGACAAACGTCCAGCTTTTGCTGCCACAGCAAAGGTGCCAGCGGGGAAAAGTGATGCTGGTCCTCACTGCCTCCTGGAACCCCTTCAAATGCCCCAGACAATTTGGCCCTCTCTGCTTTCCTGAGGACTCTATCCTCAAAAGCACCTTTTTTCACTTTCGGCGCTCTCTGGAGCAAAAAAGACAAACGTCCAGCTTTTGCTGCCACAGCAAAGGTGCCAGCGGGGAAAAGTGATGCTGGTTCTCACTGCCTCCTGGAACCCCTTCAAATGCCCCAGACAATTTGGCCCTCTCTGCTTTCCTGAGGACTCTATCCTCAAAAGTACCTTTTTTCACTTTCGGCGCTCTCTGGAGCAAAAAAGACAAACGTCCAGCTTTTGCTGCCACAGCAAAGGTGCCAGCGGGGAAAAGTGATGCTGGTTCTCACTGCCTCCTGGAACTCCTTCAAATGCCCCAGACAATTTGGCCCTCTCTGCTTTCCTGAGGACTCTATCCTCAAAAGCACCTTTTTTCACTTTCGGCGCTGTCTGGAGCAAAAAAGACAAACGTCCAGCTTTTGCTGCCACAGCAAAAGTGCCAGCGGGGAAAAGTGATGCTGGTTCTCACTGCCTCCTGGAACCCCTTCAAATGCCCCAGACAATTTGGCCCTCTCTGCTTTCCTGAGGACTCTATCCGCAAAAGCACCTTTTTTCACTTTCGGCGCTCTCTGGAGCAAAAAAGACAAACGTCCAGCTTTTGCTGCCACAGCAAAAGTGCCAGCGGGGAAAAGTGATGCTGGTTCTCACTGCCTCCTGGAACCCCTTCAAATGCCCCAGACAATTTGGCCCTCTCTGCTTTCCTGAGGACTATATCGTCAAAAGCACCTTTTTTCACTTTCGGCGCTCTCTGGAGCAAAAAAGACAAACGTCCAGCTTTTGCTGCCACAGCAAAGGTGCCAGCAGGGAAAAGTGATGCTGGTTCTCACTGCCTCCTGGAACCCCTTCAAATGCCCCAGACAATTTGGCCCTCTCTGCTTTCCTGAGGACTCTATCCTCAAAAGCACCTATTTTCACTTTCGGCGCTGTCTGGAGGAAAAAAGACAAACGTCCAGCTTTTGCTGCCACAGCAAAAGTGCCAGCGGGGAAAAGTGATGCTGGTCCTCACTGCCTCCTGGAACCCCTTCAAATGCCCCAGACAATTTGGCCCTCTCTGCTTTCCTGAGAACTCTATCCGCAAAAGCACCTTTTTTCACTTTCGGCGCTCTCTGGAGCAAAAAAGACAAACGTCCTGCTTTTGCTGCCACAGCAAAGGTGCCAGCGGGGAAAAGTGATGCTGGTTCTCACTGCCTCCTGGAACCCCTTCAAATGCCCCAGACAATTTGGCCCTCTCTGCTTTCCTGAGGACTCTATCCTCAAAAGCACCTATTTTCACTTTCGGCGCTCTCTGGAGCAAAAAAGACAAACGTCCAGCTTTTGCTGCCACAGCAAAAGTGCCAGCGGGGAAAAGTGATGCTGGTTCTCACTGCCTCCTGGAACCCCTTCAAATGCCCCAGACAATTTGGCCCTCTCTGCTTTCCTGAGGACTCTATCCGCAAAAGCACCTTTTTTCACTTTCGGCGCTGTCTGGAGCAAAAAAGACAAACGTCCAGCTTTTGCTGCCACAGCAAAGGTGCCAGCGGGGAAAAGTGATGCTGGTCCTCACTGCCTCCTGGAACCCCTTCAAATGCCCCAGACAATTTGGCCCTCTCTGCTTTCCTGAGGACTCTATCCTCAAAAGCACCTTTTTTCACTTTCGGCGCTCTCTGGAGCAAAAAAGACAAACGTCCAGCTTTTGCTGCCACAGCAAAGGTGCCAGCGGGGAAAAGTGATGCTGGTTCTCACTGCCTCCTGGAACCCCTTCAAATGCCCCAGACAATTTGGCCCTCTCTGCTTTCCTGAGGACTTTATCCGCAAAAGCACATTTTTTCACTTTCGGCGCTGTCTGGAGCAAAAAAGACAAACGTCCAGCTTTTGCTGCCACAGCAAAGGTGCCAGCGGGGAAAAGTGATGCTGGTCCTCACTGCCTCCTGGAACCCCTTCAAATGCCCCAGACAATTTGGCCCTCTCTGCTTTCCTGAGGACTCTATCCTCAAAAGCACCTTTTTTCACTTTCGGCGCTCTCTGGAGCAAAAAAGACAAACGTCCAGCTTTTGCTGCCACAGCAAAGGTGCCAGCGGGGAAAAGTGATGCTGGTTCTCACTGCCTCCTGGAACCCCTTCAAATGCCCCAGACAGTTTGGCCCTCTCTGCTTTCCTGAGGACTTTATCCTCAAAAGCACCTTTTTTCACTTTCGACGCTGTCTGGAGCAAAAAAGACAAACGTCCAGCTTTTGCTGCCACAGCAAAGGTGCCAGCGGGGAAAAGTGATGCTGGTTCTCACTGCCTCCTGGAACCCCTTCAAATGCCCCAGACAATTTGGCCCTCTCTGCTTTCCTGAGGACTCTATCCTCAAAAGCACCTTTTTTCACTTTCGGCGCTGTCTGGAGCAAAAAAGACAAACGTCCAGCTTTTGCTGTCACAGCAAAAGTGCCAGCGGGGAAAAGTGATGCTGGTCCTCACTGCCTCCTGGAACCCCTTCAAATGCCCCAGACAATTTGGCCCTCTCTGCTTTCCTGAGGACTCTATCCTCAAAAGCATCTTTTTTTCACTTTCGGCGCTGTCTGGAGCAAAAAAGACAAACGTCCAGTTTTTGCTGCCACAGCAAAGGTGCCAGCGGGGAAAAGTGATGCTGGTCCTCACTGCCTCCTGGAACCCCTTCAAATGCCCCAGACAATTTGGCCCTCTCTGCTTTCCTGAGGACTCTATCCTCAAAAGCACCTTTTTTCACTTTCGGCGCTCTCTGGAGCAAAAAAGACAAACGTCCAGCTTTTGCTGCCACAGCAAAAGTGCCAGCGGGGAAAAGTGATGCTGGTCCTCACTGCCTCCTGGAACCCCTTCAAATGCCCCAGACAATTTGGCCCTCTCTGCTTTCCTGAGGACTCTATCCTCAAAAGCACCTATTTTCACTTTCGGCGCTGTCTGGAGCAAAAAAGACAAACGTCCAGCTTTTGCTGCCACAGCAAAGGTGCCAGCGGGGAAAAGTGATGCTGGTTCTCACTGCCTCCTGGAACCCCTTCAAATGCCCCAGACAATTTGGCCCTCTCTGCTTTCCTTATGACTCTATCCTCAAAAGCACCTTTTTTCACTTTCGGCGCTGTCTGGAGCAAAAAAGACAAACGTCCAGCTTTTGCTGCCACAGCAAAGGTGCCAGCGGGGAAAAGTGATGCTGGTTCTTACTGCCTCCTGGAACCCCTTCAAATGTCCCAGACAATTTGGCCCTCTCTGCTTTCCTGAGGACTCTATCCTCAAAAGCACCTTTTTTCACTTTCGGCGCTCTCTGGAGCAAAAAAGACAAACGTCCAGCTTTTGCTGCCACAGCAAAAGTGCCAGCGGGGAAAAGTGATGCTGGTCCTCACTGCCTCCTGGAACCCCTTCAAATGCCCCAGACAATTTGGCCCTCTCTGCTTTCCTGAGGACTCTATCCTCAAAAGCACCTTTTTTCACTTTCGGCGCTGTCTGGAGCAAAAAAGACAAACGTCCAGCTTTTGCTGCCACAGCAAAGGTGCCAGCGGGGAAAAGTGATGCTGGTTCTCACTGCCTCCTGGAACCCCTTCAAATGCCCCAGACAATTTGGCCCTCTCTGCTTTCCTGAGGACTCTATCCTCAAAAGCACCTTGTTTCACTTTCGGCGCTGTCTGGAGCAAAAAAGACAAACGTCCAGCTTTTGCTGCCACAGCAAAGGTGCCAGCGGGGAAAAGTGATGCTGGTTCTCACTGCCTCCTGGAACCCCTTCAAATGCCCCAGACAATTTGGCCCTCTCTGCTTTCCTGAGGACTCTATCCTCAAAAGCACCTTTTTTCACTTTCGGCGCTGTCTGGAGCAAAAAAGACAAACGTCCAGCTTTTGCTGCCACAGCAAAGGTGCCAGCGGGGAAAAGTGATGCTGGTTCTCACTGCCTCCTGGAACCCCTTCAAATGCCCCAGACAATTTGGCCCTCTCTGCTTTCCTGAGGACTCTATCCTCAAAAGCACCTTTTTTCACTTTCGGCGCTCTCTGGAGCAAAAAAGACAAACGTCCAGCTTTTGCTGCCACAGCAAAGGTGCCAGCGGGGAAAAGTGATGCTGGTTCTCACTGCCTCCTGGAACCCCTTCAAATGCCCCAGACAATTTGGCCCTCTCTGCTTTCCTGAGGACTCTATCCTCAAAAGCACCTTTTTTCACTTTCGACGCTGTCTGGAGCAAAAAAGACAAACGTCCAGCTTTTGCTGCCACAGGAAAAGTGCCAGCGGGGAAAAGTGATGCTGGTCCTCACTGCCTCCTGGAACCCCTTCAAATGCCCCAGACAGTTTGGCCCTCTCTGCTTTCCTGAGGACTCTATCCTCAAAAGCACCTTTTTTCACTTTCGGCGCTGTCTGGAGCAAAAAAGACAAACGTCCAGCTTTTGCTGCCACAGCAAAGGTGCCAGCGGGGAAAAGTGATGCTGGTTCTCACTGCCTCCTGGAACCCCTTCAAATGCCCCAGACAATTTGGCCCTCTCTGCTTTCCTGAGGACTCTATCCTCAAAAGCACCTTTTTTCACTTTCGACGCTGTCTGGAGCAAAAAAGACAAACGTCCAGCTTTTGCTGCCACAGCAAAAGTGCCAGCGGGGAAAAGTGATGCTGGTCCTCACTGCCTCCTGGAACCCCTTCAAATGCCCCAGACAGTTTGGCCCTCTCTGCTTTCCTGAGGACTCTATCCTCAAAAGCACCTTTTTTCACTTTCGGCGCTGTCTGGAGCAAAAAAGACAAACGTCCAGCTTTTGCTGCCACAGCAAAGGTGCCAGCGGGGAAAAGTGATGCTGGTTCTCACTGCCTCCTGGAACCCCTTCAAATGCCCCAGACAATTTGGCCCTCTCTGCTTTCCTGAGGACTCTATCCTCAAAAGCACCTTTTTTCACTTTCGGCGCTCTCTGGAGCAAAAAAGACAAACGTCCAGCTTTTGCTGCCACAGCAAAAGTGCCAGCGGGGAAAAGTGATGCTGGTCCTCACTGCCTCCTGGAACCCCTTCAAATGCCCCAGACAATTTGGCCCTCTCTGCTTTCCTGAGGACTGTATCCTCAAAAGCACCTTGTTTCACTTTCGGCGCTCTCTGGAGCAAAAAAGACAAACGTCCAGCTTTTGCTGCCACAGCAAAGGTGCCAGCGGGGAAAAGTGATGCTGGTCCTCACTGCCTCCTGGAACCCCTTCAAATGCCCCAGACAATTTGGCCCTCTCTGCTTTCCTGAGGACTCTATCCTCAAAAGCACCTTTTTTCACTTTCGGCGCTCTCTGGAGCAAAAAAGACAAACGTCCAGCTTTTGCTGCCACAGCAAAGGTGCCAGTGGGGAAAAGTGATGCTGGTTCTCACTGCCTCCTGGAACCCCTTCAAATGCCCCAGACAATTTGGCCCTCTCTGCTTTCCTGAGGACTCTATCCTCAAAAGCACCTTTTTTCACTTTCGGCGCTCTCTGGAGCAAAAAAGACAAACGTCCAGCTTTTGCTGCCACAGCAAAGGTGCCAGCGGGGAAAAGTGATGCTGGTCCTCACTGCCTCCTGGAACCCCTTCAAATGCCCCAGACAATTTGGCCCTCTCTGCTTTCCTGAGGACTCTATCCTCAAAAGCAACTTTTTTCACTTTCGGCGCTCTCTGGAGCAAAAAAGACAAACGTCCAGCTTTTGCTGCCACAGCAAAGGTGCCAGCGGGGAAAAGTGATGCTGGTTCTCACTGCCTCCTGGAACCCCTTCAAATGCCCCAGACAATTTGGCCCTCTCTGCTTTCCTGAGGACTTTATCCTCAAAAGCACCTTTTTTCACTTTCGACGCTGTCTGGAGCAAAAAAGACAAACGTCCAGCTTTTGCTGCCACAGCAAAGGTGCCAGCGGGGAAAAGTGATGCTGGTTCTCACTGCCTCCTGGAACCCCTTCAAATGCCCCAGACAATTTGGCCCTCTCTGCTTTCCTGAGGACTCTATCCTCAAAAGCACCTTTTTTCACTTTCGGCGCTCTCTGGAGCAAAAAAGACAAACGTCCAGCTTTTGCTGCCACAGCAAAGGTGCCAGCGGGGAAAAGTGATGCTGGTCCTCACTGCCTCCTGGAACCCCTTCAAATGCCCCAGACAATTTGGCCCTCTCTGCTTTCCTGAGGACTCTATCCTCAAAAGCACCTTTTTTCACTTTGGGCGCTGTCTGGAGCAAAAAAGACAAACGTCCAGCTTTTGCTGCCACAGCAAAGGTGCCAGCGGGGAAAAGTGATGCTGGTTCTCACTGCCTCCTGGAACCCCTTCAAATGCCCCAGACAATTTGGCCCTCTCTGCTTTCCTGAGGACTTTATCCTCAAAAGTACCTTTTTTCACTTTCGACGCTGTCTGGAGCAAAAAAGACAAACGTCCAGCTTTTGCTGCCACAGCAAAGGTGCCAGCGGGGAAAAGTGATGCTGGTTCTCACTGCCTCCTGGAACCCCTTCAAATGCCCCAGACAATTTGGCCCTCTCTGCTTTCCTGAGGACTCTATCCTCAAAAGCACCTTTTTTCACTTTCGGCGCTGTCTGGAGCAAAAAAGACAAACGTCCAGCTTTTGCTGTCACAGCAAAAGTGCCAGCGGGGAAAAGTGATGCTGGTCCTCACTGCCTCCTGGAACCCCTTCAAATGCCCCAGACAATTTGGCCCTCTCTGCTTTCCTGAGGACTCTATCCTCAAAAGCACCTTTTTTCACTTTCGGCGCTCTCTGGAGCAAAAAAGACAAACGTCCAGCTTTTGCTGCCACAGCAAAGGTGCCAGCGGGGAAAAGTGATGCTGGTCCTCACTGCCTCCTGGAACCCCTTCAAATGCCCCAGACAATTTGGCCCTCTCTGCTTTCCTGAGGACTCTATCCTCAAAAGCACCTTTTTTCACTTTCGGCGCTCTCTGGAGCAAAAAAGACAAACGTCCAGCTTTTGCTGCCACAGCAAAAGTGCCAGCGGGGAAAAGTGATGCTGGTTCTCACTGCCTCCTGGAACCCCTTCAAATGCCCCAGACAATTTGGCCCTCTCTGCTTTCCTGAGGACTCTATCCTCAAAAGCACCTTTTTTCACTTTCGGCGCTGTCTGGAGCAAAAGAGACAAACGTCCAGCTTTTGCTGCCACAGCAAAAGTGCCAGCGGGGAAAAGTGATGCTGGTTCTCACTGCCTCCTGGAACCCCTTCAAATGCCCCAGACAATTTGGCCCTCTCTGCTTTCCTGAGGACTCTATCCTCAAAAGCACCTTTTTTCACTTTCGGCGCTCTCTGGAGCAAAAAAGACAAACGTCCAGCTTTTGCTGCCACAGCAAAAGGTGCCAGCGGGGAAAAGTGATGCTGGTCCTCACTGCCTCCTGGAACCCCTTCAAATGCCCCAGACAATTTGGCCCTCTCTGCTTTCCTGAGGACTCTATCCTCAAAAGCACCTATTTTCACTTTCGGCGCTGTCTGGAGCAAAAAAGACAAACGTCCAGCTTTTGCTGCCACAGCAAAGGTGCCAGCGGGGAAAAGTGATGCTGGTTCTCACTGCCTCCTGGAACCCCTTCAAATGCCCCAGACAATTTGGCCCTCTCTGCTTTCCTGAGGACTCTATCCTCAAAAGCACCTTTTTTCACTTTCGGCGCTGTCTGGAGCAAAAAAGACAAACGTCCAGCTTTTGCTGCCACAGCAAAGGTGCCAGCGGGGAAAAGTGATGCTGGTTCTCACTGCCTCCTGGAACCCCTTCAAATGTCCCAGACAATTTGGCCCTCTCTGCTTTCCTGAGGACTCTATCCTCAAAAGCACCTTTTTTCACTTTCGGCGCTCTCTGGAGCAAAAAAGACAAACGTCCAGCTTTTGCTGCCACAGCAAAGGTGCCAGCGGGGAAAAGTGATGCTGGTTCTCACTGCCTCCTGGAACCCCTTCAAATGCCCCAGACAATTTGGCCCTCTCTGCTTTCCTGAGGACTCTATCCTCAAAAGCACCTTTTTTCACTTTCGGCGCTGTCTGGAGCAAAAAAGACAAACGTCCAGCTTTTGCTGCCACAGCAAAAGGTGCCAGCGGGGAAAAGTGACGCTGGTCCTCACTGCCTCCTGGAACCCCTTCAAATGCCCCAGACAATTTGGCCCTCTCTGCTTTCCTGAGGACTCTATCCGCAAAAGCACCTTTTTTCACTTTCCGGCGCTGTCTGGAGCCAAAAAGACAAACGTCCAGCTTTTGCTGCCACAGCAAAAGTGCCAGCGGGGAAAAGTGATGCTGGTCTCACTGCCTCCTGGAACCCCTTCAAATGCCCCAGACAATTTGGCCCTCTCTGCTTTCCTGAGGACTCTATCCGCAAAAGCACCTTTTTTCACTTTCGGCGCTCTCTGGAGCAAAAAGACAAACGTTCTAGCTTTTGCTGCCACAGCAAAGGTGCCAGCGGGGAAAAGTGATGCTGGTCTCACTGCCTCCTGGAACCCCTTCAAATGCCCCAGACAATTTGGCCCCTCTCTGCTTTCCTGAGGACTCTATCCTCAAAAGCACCTTTTTTCACTTTCGGCGCTCTCTGGAGCAAAAAAGACAAACGTCCAGCTTTTGCTGCCACAGCAAAGGTGCCAGCGGGGAAAAGTGATGCTGGTCTCACTGCCTCCTGGAACCCCTTCAAATGCCCCAGACAATTTGGCCCTCTCTGCTTTCCTGAGGACTCTATCCGCAAAAAGCACCTTTTTCACTTTCGGCGCTCTCTGGAGCAAAAAAGACAAACGTCCAGCTTTTGCTGCCACAGCAAAGGTGCCAGCGGGGAAAAGTGATGCTGGTCCTCACTGCCTCCCTGGAACCCCTTCAAATGCCCCAGACAATTTGGCCCTCTCTGCTTTCCTGAGGACTCTATCCTCAAAAGCACCTTTTTTCACTTTCGGCGCTGCTGGAGCAAAAAAGACAAACGTCCAGCTTTTGCTGCCACAGCAAAGGTGCCAGCGGGAAAAGTGATGCTGGTCCTCACTGCCTCCTGGAACCCCTTCAAATGCCCCAGACAATTTGGCCCTCTCTGCTTTCCTGAGGACTCTATCCTCAAAAGCACCTTTTTTCACTTTCGAGCGCTGTCTGGAGCAAAAAAGACAAACGTCCAGCTTTGCTGCCACAGCAAAGTGCCAGCGGGGAAAAGTGATGCTGGTCCTCACTGCCTCCTGGAACCCCTTCAAATGCCCCAGACAATTTGGCCCTCTCTGCTTTCCTGAGGACTCTATCCTCAAAGCACCTTTTTCACTTCCTAAAAAGACAAACTGTCACAGCTTTTGCTGCCACAGCAAAAGTGCCAGCGGGGAAAAGTGATGCTGGTCCTCACTGCCTCCCTGGAACCCTCTTCCAAATTTGGTCTCCCCAGACAAGTTTGAAGCGCCCTCTCTGCCTTTCCTGAGGGACTCTATCCTCAAAAGCACCTTTTTTCACTTTCGACGCTGTCTGGAGCAAAAAAGACAAACGTCCAGCTTTTGCTGCCACAGCAAAAGTGCCAGCGGGGAAAAGTGATGCTGGTCCTCACTGCCTCCTGGAACCCCTTCAAATGCCCCAGACAGTTTGGCCCTCTCTGCTTTCCTGAGGACTCTATCCTCAAAAGCACCTTTTTTCACTTTCGGCGCTGTCTGGAGCAAAAAAGACAAACGTCCAGCTTTTGCTGCCACAGCAAAGGTGCCAGCGGGGAAAAGTGATGCTGGTTCTCACTGCCTCCTGGAACCCCTTCAAATGCACCAGACAATTTGGCCCTCTCTGCTTTCCTGAGGACTCTATCCTCAAAAGCACCTTTTTTCACTTTCGGCGCTGTCTGGAGCAAAAAAGACAAACGTCCAGCTTTTGCTGCCACAGCAAAGGTGCCAGCGGGGAAAAGTGATGCTGGTCCTCACTGCCTCCTGGAACCCCTTCAAATGCCCCAGACAATTTGGCCCTCTCTGCTTTCCTGAGGACTCTATCCTCAAAAGCACCTTTTTTTCACTTTCGGCGCTGTCTGGAGCAAAAAAGACAAACGTCCAGCTTTTGCTGCCACAGCAAAAGTGCCAGCGGGGAAAAGTGATGCTGGTTCTCACTGCCTCCTGGAACCCCTTCAAATGCCCCAGACAATTTGGCCCTCTCTGCTTTCCTGAGCACTCTATCCGCAAAAGCACCTTTTTTCACTTTCGGCGCTCTCTGGAGCAAAAAAGACAAACGTCCAGCTTTTGCTGCAACAGCAAAGGTGCCAGCGGGGAAAAGTGATGCTGGTCCTCACTGCCTCCTGGAACCCCTTCAAATGCCCCAGACAATTTGGCCCTCTCTGCTTTCCTGAGGACTCTATCCTCAAAAGCACCTTTTTTCACTTTCGGCGCTGTCTGGAGCAAAAAAGACAAACGTCCAGCTTTTGCTGCCACAGCAAAGGTGCCAGCGGGGAAAAGTGATGCTGGTTCTCACTGCCTCCTGGAACCCCTTCAAATGCCCCAGACAATTTGGCCCTCTCTGCTTTCCTGAGGACTCTATCCGCAAAAGCACCTTTTTTCACTTTCGGCGCTGTCTGGAGCAAAAAAGACAAACGTCCAGCTTTTGCTGCCACAGCAAAGGTGCCAGCGGGGAAAAGTGATGCTGGTCCTCACTGCCTCCTGGAACCCCTTCAAATGCCCCAGACAATTTGGCCCTCTCTGCTTTCCTGAGGACTCTATCCGCAAAAGCACCTTTTTTCACTTTCGGCGCTCTCTGGAGCAAAAAAGACAAACATCCAGCTTTTGCTGCCACAGCAAAGGTGCCAGCGGGGAAAAGTGATGCTGGTCCTCACTGCCTCCTGGAACCCCTTCAAATGCCCCAGACAATTTGGCCCTCTCTGCTTTCCTGAGGACTCTATCCGCAAAAGCACCTTTTTTCACTTTCGGCGCTGTCTGGAGCAAAAAAGACAAACGTCCAGCTTTTGCTGCCACAGCAAAGGTGCCAGCGGGGAAAAGTGATGCTGGTCCTCACTGCCTCCTGGAACCCCTTCAAATGCCCCAGACAATTTGGCCCTCTCTGCTTTCCTGAGGACTCTATCCGCAAAAGCACCTTTTTTCACTTTCGGCGCTCTCTGGAGCAAAAAAGACAAACGTCCAGCTTTTGCTGCCACAGCAAAGGTGCCAGCGGGGAAAAGTGATGCTGGTCCTCACTGCCTCCTGGAACCCCTTCAAATGCCCCAGACAATTTGGCCCTCTCTGCTTTCCTGAGGACTCTATCCTCAAAAGCACCTTTTTTCACTTTCGGCGCTCTCTGGAGCAAAAAAGACAAACGTCCAGCTTTTGCTGCCACAGCAAAGGTGCCAGCGGGGAAAAGTGATGCTGGTCCTCACTGCCTCCTGGAACCCCTTCAAATGCCCCAGACAATTTGGCCCTCTCTGCTTTCCTGAGGACTCTATCCTCAAAAGCACCTTTTTTCACTTTCGGCGCTGTCTGGAGCAAAAAAGACAAACGTCCAGCTTTGCTGCCACAGCAAAGGTGCCAGCGGGGAAAAGTGATGCTGGTCCTCACTGCCTCCTGGAACCCCTTCAAATGCCCCAGACAATTTGGCCCTCTCTGCTTTCCTGAGGACTCTATCCTCAAAAGCACCTTTTTTCACTTTCGGCGCTCTCTGGAGCAAAAAAGACAAACGTCCAGCTTTTGCTGCCACAGCAAAAGTGCCAGCGGGGAAAAGTGATGCTGGTCCTCACTGCCTCCTGGAACCCCTTCAAATGCCCCAGACAGTTTGGCCCTCTCTGCTTTCCTGAGGACTCTATCCTCAAAAGCACCTTTTTTCACTTTCGGCGCTGTCTGGAGCAAAAAAGACAAACGTCCAGCTTTTGCTGCCACAGCAAAGGTGCCAGCGGGGAAAAGTGATGCTGGTTCTCACTGCCTCCTGGAACCCCTTCAAATGCCCCAGACAATTTGGCCCTCTCTGCTTTCCTGGGGACTCTATCCTCAAAAGCACCTTTTTTCACTTTCGGCGCTGTCTGGAGCAAAAAAGACAAACGTCCAGCTTTTGCTGCCACAGCAAAGGTGCCAGCGGGGAAAAGTGATGCTGGTCCTCACTGCCTCCTGGAACCCCTTCAAATGCCCCAGACAATTTGGCCCTCTCTGCTTTCCTGAGGACTCTATCCTCAAAAGCACCTTTTTTCACTTTCGGCGCTGTCTGGAGCAAAAAAGACAAACGTCCAGCTTTTGCTGCCACAGCAAAGGTGCCAGCGGGGAAAAGTGATGCTGGTTCTCACTGCCTCCTGGAACCCCTTCAAATGCCCCAGACAATTTGGCCCTCTCTGCTTTCCTGAGGACTCTATCCGCAAAAGCACCTTTTTTCACTTTCGGCGCTCTCTGGAGCAAAAAAGACAAACGTCCAGCTTTTGCTGCAACAGCAAAGGTGCCAGCGGGGAAAAGTGATGCTGGTCCTCACTGCCTCCTGGAACCCCTTCAAATGCCCCAGACAATTTGGCCCTCTCTGCTTTCCTGAGGACTCTATCCTCAAAAGCACCTTTTTTCACTTTCGGCGCTGTCTGGAGCAAAAAAGACAAACGTCCAGCTTTTGCTGCCACAGCAAAGGTGCCAGCGGGGAAAAGTGATGCTGGTTCTCACTGCCTCCTGGAACCCCTTCAAATGCCCCAGACAATTTGGCCCTCTCTGCTTTCCTGAGGACTCTATCCGCAAAAGCACCTTTTTTCACTTTCGGCGCTCTCTGGAGCAAAAAAGACAAACGTCCAGCTTTTGCTGCCACAGCAAAGGTGCCAGCGGGGAAAAGTGATGCTGGTCCTCACTGCCTCCTGGAACCCCTTCAAATGCCCCAGACAATTTGGCCCTCTCTGCTTTCCTGAGGACTCTATCCGCAAAAGCACCTTTTTTCACTTTCGGCGCTCTCTGGAGCAAAAAAGACAAACGTCCAGCTTTTGCTGCCACAGCAAAGGTGCCAGCGGGGAAAAGTGATGCTGGTCCTCACTGCCTCCTGGAACCCCTTCAAATGCCCCAGACAATTTGGCCCTCTCTGCTTTCCTGAGGACTCTATCCTCAAAAGCACCTTTTTTCACTTTCGGCGCTGTCTGGAGCAAAAAAGACAAACGTCCAGCTTTTGCTGCCACAGCAAAGGTGCCAGCGGGGAAAAGTGATGCTGGTTCTCACTGCCTCCTGGAACCCCTTCAAATGCCCCAGACAATTTGGCCCTCTCTGCTTTCCTGAGGACTCTATCCGCAAAAGCACCTTTTTTCACTTTCGGCACTCTCTGGAGCAAAAAAGACAAACGTCCAGCTTTTGCTGCCACAGCAAAGGTGCCAGCGGGGAAAAGTGATGCTGGTCCTCACTGCCTCCTGGAACCCCTTCAAATGCCCCAGACAATTTGGCCCTCTCTGCTTTCCTGAGGACTCTATCCTCAAAAGCACCTTTTTTCACTTTCGGCGCTGTCTGGAGCAAAAAAGACAAACGTCCAGCTTTTGCTGCCACAGCAAAGGTGCCAGCGGGGAAAAGTGATGCTGGTCCTCACTGCCTCCTGGAACCCCTTCAAATGCCCCAGACAATTTGGCCCTCTCTGCTTTCCTGAGGACTCTATCCTCATAAGCACCTTTTTTCACTTTCGACACTGTCTGGAGCAAAAAAGACAAACGTCCAGCTTTTGCTGCCACAGCAAAAGTGCCAGCGGGGAAAAGTGATGCTGGTCCTCACTGCCTCCTGGAACCCCTTCAAATGCCCCAGACAGTTTGGCCCTCTCTGCTTTCCTGAGGACTCTATCCTCAAAAGCACCTTTTTTCACTTTCGGCGCTGTCTGGAGCAAAAAAGACAAACGTCCAGCTTTTGCTGCCACAGCAAAGGTGCCAGCGGGGAAAAGTGATGCTGGTTCTCACTGCCTCCTGGAACCCCTTCAAATGCCCCAGACAATTTGGCCCTCTCTGCTTTCCTGAGGACTCTATCCTCAAAAGCACCTTTTTTCACTTTCGGCGCTGTCTGGAGCAAAAAAGACAAACGTCCAGCTTTTGCTGCCACAGCAAAGGTGCCAGCGGGGAAAAGTGATGCTGGTCCTCACTGCCTCCTGGAACCCCTTCAAATGCCCCAGACAATTTGGCCCTCTCTGCTTTCCTGAGGACTCTATCCTCAAAAGCACCTTTTTTCACTTTCGGCGCTGTCTGGAGCAAAAAAGACAAACGTCCAGCTTTTGCTGCCAGAGCAAAAGTGCCAGCGGGGAAAAGTGATGCTGGTTCTCACTGCCTCCTGGAACCCCTTCAAATGCCCCAGACAATTTGGCCCTCTCTGCTTTCCTGAGGACTGTATCCTCAAAAGCACCTTTTTTCACTTTCGGCGCTCTCTGGAGCAAAAAAGACAAACGTCCAGCTTTTGCTGCCACAGCAAAGGTGCCAGCGGGGAAAAGTGATGCTGGTCCTCACTGCCTCCTGGAACCCCTTCAAATGCCCCAGACAATTTGGCCCTCTCTGCTTTCCTGAGGACTCTATCCTCAAAAGCACCTTTTTTCACTTTCGGCGCTCTCTGGAGCAAAAAAGACAAACGTCCAGCTTTTGCTGCCACAGCAAAAGTGCCAGCGGGGAAAAGTGATGCTGGTTCTCACTGCCTCCTGGAACCCCTTCAAATGCCCCAGACAATTTGGCCCTCTCTGCTTTCCTGAGGACTCTATCCTCAAAAGCACCTTTTTTCACTTTCGGCGCTCTCTGGAGCAAAAAAGACAAACGTCCAGCTTTTGCTGCCACAGCAAAGGTGCCAGCGGGGAAAAGTGATGCTGGTTCTCACTGCCTCCTGGAACCCCTTCAAATGCCCCAGACAATTTGGCCCTCTCTGCTTTCCTGAGGACTCTATCCTCAAAAGCACCTTTTTTCACTTTCGGCGCTCTCTGGAGCAAAAAAGACAAACGTCCAGCTTTTGCTGCCACAGCAAAGGTGCCAGCGGGGAAAAGTGATGCTGGTTCTCACTGCCTCCTGGAACCCCTTCAAATGCCCCAGACATTTTTGGCCCTCTCTGCTTTCCTGAGGACTTTATCCTCAAAAGCACCTTTTTTCACTTTCGGCGCTGTCTGGAGCAAAAAAGACAAACGTCCAGCTTTTGCTGCCACAGCAAAGGTGCCAGCGGGGAAAAGTGATGCTGGTTCTCACTGCCTCCTGGAACCCCTTCAAATGCCCCAGACAATTTGGCCCTCTCTGCTTTCCTGAGGACTCTATCCTCAAAAGCACCTTTTTTCACTTTCGGCGCTGTCTGGAGCAAAAAAGACAAACGTCCAGCTTTTGCTCTCACAGCAAAAGTGCCAGCAGGGAAAAGTGATGCTGGTTCTCACTGCCTCCTGGAACCCCTTCAAATGCCCCAGACAATTTGGCCCTCTCTGCTTTCCTGAGGACTTTATCCTCAAAGGCACCTTTTTTCACTTTCGGCGCTGTCTGGAGCAAAAAAGACAAACGTCCAGCTTTTGCTGCCACAGCAAAGGTGCCAGCGGGGAAAAGTGATGCTGGTCCTCACTGCCTCCTGGAACCCCTTCAAATGCCCCAGACAATTTGGCCCTCTCTGCTTTCCTGAGGACTCTATCCTCAAAAGCACCTTTTTTCACTTTCGGCGCTCTCTGGAGCAAAAAAGACAAACGTCCAGCTTTTGCTGCCACAGCAAAAGTGCCAGCGGGGAAAAGTGATGCTGGTTCTCACTGCCTCCTGGAACCCCTTCAAATGCCCCAGACAATTTGGCCCTCTCTGCTTTCCTGAGGACTCTATCCTCAAAAGCACCTTTTTTCACTTTCGGCGCTCTCTGGAGCAAAAAAGACAAACGTCCAGCTTTTGCTGCCACAGCAAAAGTGCCAGCGGGGAAAAGTGATGCTGGTTCTCACTGCCTCCTGGAACCCCTTCAAATGCCCCAGACAATTTGGCCCTCTCTGCTTTCCTGAGGACTCTATCCTCAAAAGCACCTTTTTTCACTTTCGGCGCTCTCTGGAGCAAAAAAGACAAACGTCCAGCTTTTGCTGCCACAGCAAAGGTGCCAGTGGGGAAAAGTGATGCTGGTCCTCACTGCCTCCTGGAACCCCTTCAAATGCCCCAGACAATTTGGCCCTCTCTGCTTTCCTGAGGACTCTATCCTCAAAAGCACCTTTTTTCACTTTCGGCGCTGTCTGGAGCAAAAAAGACAAACGTCCAGCTTTTGCTGCCACAGCAAAGGTGCCAGCGGGGAAAAGTGATGCTGGTTCTCACTGCCTCCTGGAACCCCTTCAAATGCCCCAGACAATTTGGCCCTCTCTGCTTTCCTGAGGACTCTATCCTCAAAAGCACCTTTTTTCACTTTCGACGCTCTCTGGAGAAAAAAAGACAAACGTCCAGCTTTTGCTGCCACAGCAAAAGTGCCAGCGGGGAAAAGTGATGCTGGTTCTCACTGCCTCCTGGAACCCCTTCAAATGCCCCAGACAATTTGGCCCTCTCTGCTTTCCTGAGGACTCTATCCTCAAAAGCACCTTTTTTCACTTTCGACGCTGTCTGGAGCAAAAAAGACAAACGTCCAGGTTTTGCTGCCACAGCAAAAGTGCCAGCGGGGAAAAGTGATGCTGGTCCTCACTGCCTCCTGGAACCCCTTCAAATGCCCCAGACAGTTTGGCCCTCTCTGCTTTCCTGAGTACTCTATCCTCAAAAGCACCTTTTTTCACTTTCGGCGCTGTCTGGAGCAAAAAAGACAAACGTCCAGCTTTTGCTGCCACAGCAAAGGTGCCAGCGGGGAAAAGTGATGCTGGTTCTCACTGCCTCCTGGAACCCCTTCAAATGCCCCAGACAATTTGGCCCTCTCTGCTTTCCTGAGGACTCTATCCTCAAAAGCACCTTTTTTCACTTTCGGCGCTGTCTGGAGCAAAAAAGACAAACGTCCAGCTTTTGCTGCCACAGCAAAGGTGCCAGCGGGGAAAAGTGATGCTGGTCCTCACTGCCTCCTGGAACCCCTTCAAATGCCCCAGACAATTTGGCCCTCTCTGCTTTCCTGAGGACTCTATCCTCAAAAGCACCTTTTTTCACTTTCGGCGCTCTCTGGAGCAAAAAAGACAAACGTCCAGCTTTTGCTGCCACAGCAAAAGTGCCAGCGGGGAAAAGTGATGCTGGTTCTCACTGCCTCCTGGAACCCCTTCAAATGCCCCAGACAATTTGGCCCTCTCTGCTTTCCTGAGGACTCTATCGTCAAAAGCACCTTTTTTCACTTTCGGCGCTGTCTGGAGCAAAAAAGACAAACATCCAGCTTTTGCTGCCACAGCAAAGGTGCCAGTGGGGAAAAGTGATGCTGGTTCTCACTGCCTCCTGGAACCCCTTCAAATGCCCCAGACAATTTGGCCCTCTCTGCTTTCCTGAGGACTCTATCCGCAAAAGCACCTTTTTTCACTTTCGGCGCTCTCTGGAGCAAAAAAGACAAACGTCCAGCTTTTGCTGCCACAGCAAAAGTGCCAGCGGGGAAAAGTGATGCTGGTCCTCACTGCCTCCTGGAACCCCTTCAAATGCCCCAGGCAATTTGGCCCTCTCTGCTTTCCTGAGGACTCTATCCGCAAAAGCACCTTTTTTCACTTTCGGCGCTCTCTGGAGCAAAAAAGACAAACGTCCAGCTTTGCTGCCACAGCAAAGGTGCCAGTGGGGAAAAGTGATGCTGGTCCTCACTGCCTCCTGGAACCCCTTCAAATGCCCCAGACAATTTGGCCCTCTCTGCTTTCCTGAGGACTCTATCCTCAAAAGCACCTTTTTTCACTTTCGGCGCTGTCTGGAGCAAAAAAGACAAACGTCCAGCTTTTGCTGCCACAGCAAAGGTGCCAGCGGGGAAAAGTGATGCTGGTTCTCACTGCCTCCTGGAACCCCTTCAAATGCCCCAGACAATTTGGCCCTCTCTGCTTTCCTGAGGACTCTATCCTCAAAAGCACCTTTTTTCACTTTCGACGCTCTCTGGAGAAAAAAAGACAAACGTCCAGCTTTTGCTGCCACAGCAAAGGTGCCAGCGGGGAAAAGTGATGCTGGTCCTCACTGCCTCCTGGAACCCCTTCAAATGCCCCAGACAATTTGGCCCCTCTCTGCTTTCCTGAGGACTCTATCCTCAAAAGCACCTTTTTCACTTTCGACGCTGTCTGGAGCAAAAAAGACAAACGTCCAGGGTTTTGCTGCCACAGGCAAAAGTGCCAGCGGGGAAAAGTGATGCTGGTCCTCACTGCCTCCTGGAACCCCTTCAAATGCCCCAGACAGTTTGGCCCTCTCTGCTTTCCTGAGTACTCTATCCTCAAAAGCACCTTTTTTCACTTTCGGCGCTGTCTGGAGCAAAAAAGACAAACGTCCAGCTTTTGCTGCCACAGCAAAGGTGCCAGCGGGGAAAAGTGATGCTGGTTCTCACTGCCTCCTGGAACCCCTTCAAATGCCCCAGACAATTTGGCCCTCTCTGCTTTCCTGAGGACTCTATCCTCAAAAGCACCTTTTTTCACTTTCGGCGCTGTCTGGAGCAAAAAAGACAAACGTCCAGCTTTTGCTGCCACAGCAAAGGTGCCAGCGGGAAAAGTGATGCTGGTCCTCACTGCCTCCTGGAACCCCTTCAAATGCCCCAGACAATTTGGCCCTCTCTGCTTTCCTGAGGACTCTATCCTCAAAAGCACCTTTTTTCACTTTCGGCGCTCTCTGGAGCAAAAAAGACAAACGTCCAGCTTTTGCTGCCACAGCAAAAGTGCCAGCGGGGAAAAGTGATGCTGGTTCTCACTGCCTCCTGGAACCCCTTCAAATGCCCCAGACAATTTGGCCCTCTCTGCTTTCTGAGGACTCTATCGTCAAAAGCACCTTTTTCACTTTCGGCGCTGTCTGGAGCAAAAAAGACAAACATCCAGCTTTTGCTGCCACAGCAAAGGTGCCAGTGGGGAAAAGTGATGCTGGTTCTCACTGCCTCCTGGAACCCCTTCAAATGCCCCAGACAATTTGGCCCTCTCTGCTTTCCTGAGGACTCTATCCGCAAAAGCACCTTTTTCACTTTCGGCGCTCTCTGGAGCAAAAAAGACAAACGTCCAGCTTTTGCTGCCACAGCAAAAGTGCCAGCGGGGAAAAGTGATGCTGGTCCTCACTGCCTCCTGGAACCCCTTCAAATGCCCCAGGCAATTTGGCCCTCTCTGCTTTCCTGAGGACTCTATCCGCAAAAGCACCTTTTTTCACTTTCGGCGCTGTCTGGAGCAAAAAAGACAAACGTCCAGCTTTTGCTGCCACAGCAAAGGTGCCAGCGGGGAAAAGTGATGCTGGTCCTCACTGCCTCCTGGAACCCCTTCAAATTCCCAGACAATTTGGCCCTCTCTGCTTTCCTGAGGACTCTATCCTCAAAAGCACCTTTTTTCACTTTCGGCGCTCTCTGGAGCAAAAAAGACAAACGTCCAGCTTTTGCTGCCACAGCAAAGGTGCCAGCGGGAAAAGTGATGCTGGTTCTCACTGCCTCCTGGAACCCCTTCAAATGCCCCAGACAATTTGGCCCTCTCTGCTTTCCTGAGGACTCTGTCCTCAAAAGCACCTTTTTTCACTTTCGGCGCTCTCTGGAGCAAAAAAGACCAAACGTCCATCTTTTGCTGCCACAGCAAAGGTGCCAGCGGGGAAAAGTGATGCTGGTTCTCACTGCCTCCTGGAACCCCTTCAAATGCCCCAGACAATTTGGCCCTCTCTGCTTTCCTGAGGACTCTATCCTCAAAAGCACCTTTTTTCACTTTCGGCGCTCTCTGGAGCAAAAAAGACAAACGTCCAGCTTTTGCTGCCACAGCAAAGGTGCCAGCGGGGAAAAGTGATGCTGGTTCTCACTGCCTCCTGGAACCCCCCCCTTCAAATGCCCCAGACAATTTGGCCCTCTCTGCTTTCCTGAGGACTCTATCCTCAAAAGCACCTTTTTTCAGTTTCGACGCTGTCTGGAGCAAAAATGACAAACGTCCAGCTTTTGCTGCCACAGCAAAAGTGCCAGCGGGGAAAAGTGATGCTGGTCCTCACTGCCTCCTGGAACCCCTTCAAATGCCCCAGACAGTTTGGCCCTCTCTGCTTTCCTGAGGACTCTATCCTCAAAAGCACCTTTTTTCACTTTCGGCGCTGTCTGGAGCAAAAAAGACAAACGTCCAGCTTTTGCTGCCACAGCAAAGGTGCCAGCGGGGAAAAGTGATGCTGGTTCTCACTGCCTCCTGGAACCCCTTCAAATGCCCCAGACAATTTGGCCCTCTCTGCTTTCCTGAGGACTCTATCCTCAAAAGCACCTTTTTTCACTTTCGGCGCTCTCTGGAGCAAAAAAGACAAACGTCCAGCTTTTGCTGCCACAGCAAAGGTGCCAGCGGGGAAAAGTGATGCTGGTTCTCACTGCCTCCTGGAACCCCTTCAAATGCCCCAGACAATTTGGCCCTCTCTGCTTTCCTGAGCACTCTATCCGCAAAAGCACCTTTTTTCACTTTCGGCGCTCTCTGGAGCAAAAAAGACAAACGTCCAGCTTTTGCTGCCACAGCAAAAGTGCCAGCGGGGAAAAGTGATGCTGGTTCTCACTGCCTCCTGGAACCCCTTCAAATGCCCCAGACAATTTGGCCCTCTCTGCTTTCCTGAGGACTCTATCCTCAAAAGCACCTTTCTTCACTTTCGGCGCTCTCTGGAGCAAAAAAGACAAACGTCCAGCTTTTGCTGCCACAGCAAAGGTGCCAGCGGGGAAAAGTGATGCTGGTCCTCACTGCCTCCTGGAACCCCTTCAAATGCCCCAGACAATTTGGCCCTCTCTGCTTTCCTGAGGACTCTATCCTCAAAAGCACCTTTTTTCACTTTCGGCGCTCTCTGGAGCAAAAAAGACAAACGTCCAGCTTTTGCTGCCACAGCAAAGGTGCCAGCGGGGAAAAGTGATGCTGGTTCTCACTGCCTCCTGGAACCCCTTCAAATGCCCCAGACAATTTGGCCCTCTCTGCTTTCCTGAGTACTCTATCCTCAAAAGCACCTTTTTTCACTTTCGGCGCTCTCTGGAGCAAAAAAGACAAACGTCCAGCTTTTGCTGCCACAGCAAAAGTGCCAGCGGGGAAAAGTGATGCTGGTTCTCACTGCCTCCTGGAACCCCTTCAAATGCCCCAGACAATTTGGCCCTCTCTGCTTTCCTGAGGACTCTATCCTCAAAAGCACCTTTTTTCACTTTCGGCGCTCTCTGGAGCAAAAAAGACAAACGTCCAGCTTTTGCTGCCACAGCAAAGGTGCCAGTGGGGAAAAGTGATGCTGGTCCTCACTGCCTCCTGGAACCCCTTCAAATGCCCCAGACAATTTGGCCCTCTCTGCTTTCCTGAGGACTCTATCCTCAAAAGCACCTTTTTTCACTTTCGGCGCTGTCTGGAGCAAAAAAGACAAACGTCCAGCTTTTGCTGCCACAGCAAAGGTGCCAGCGGGGAAAAGTGATGCTGGTTCTCACTGCCTCCTGGAACCCCTTCAAATGCCCCAGACAATTTGGCCCTCTCTGCTTTCCTGAGGACTCTATCCTCAAAAGCACCTTTTTTCACTTTCGGCGCTGTCTGGAGCAAAAAAGACAAACGTCCAGCTTTTGCTGCCACAGCAAAAGTGCCAGCGGGGAAAAGTGATGCTGGTTCTCACTGCCTCCTGGAACCCCTTCAAATGCCCCAGACAATTTGGCCCTCTCTGCTTTCCTGAGGACTCTATCCTCAAAAGCACCTTTTTTCACTTTCGACGCTGTCTGGAGCAAAAAAGACAAACGTCCAGGTTTTGCTGCCACAGCAAAAGTGCCAGCGGGGAAAAGTGATGCTGGTCCTCACTGCCTCCTGGAACCCCTTCAAATGCCCCAGACAGTTTGGCCCTCTCTGCTTTCCTGAGTACTCTATCCTCAAAAGCACCTTTTTTCACTTTCGGCGCTGTCTGGAGCAAAAAAGACAAACGTCCAGCTTTTGCTGCCACAGCAAAGGTGCCAGCGGGGAAAAGTGATGCTGGTTCTCACTGCCTCCTGGAACCCCTTCAAATGCCCCAGACAATTTGGCCCTCTCTGCTTTCCTGAGGACTCTATCCTCAAAAGCACCTTTTTTCACTTTCGGCGCTGTCTGGAGCAAAAAAGACAAACGTCCAGCTTTTGCTGCCACAGCAAAGGTGCCAGCGGGGAAAAGTGATGCTGGTCCTCACTGCCTCCTGGAACCCCTTCAAATGCCCCAGACAATTTGGCCCTCTCTGCTTTCCTGAGGACTCTATCCTCAAAAGCACCTTTTTTCACTTTCGGCGCTCTCTGGAGCAAAAAAGACAAACGTCCAGCTTTTGCTGCCACAGCAAAAGTGCCAGCGGGGAAAAGTGATGCTGGTTCTCACTGCCTCCTGGAACCCCTTCAAATGCCCCAGACAATTTGGCCCTCTCTGCTTTCCTGAGGACTCTATCGTCAAAAGCACCTTTTTTCACTTTCGGCGCTGTCTGGAGCAAAAAAGACAAACATCCAGCTTTTGCTGCCACAGCAAAGGTGCCAGTGGGGAAAAGTGATGCTGGTTCTCACTGCCTCCTGGAACCCCTTCAAATGCCCCAGACAATTTGGCCCTCTCTGCTTTCCTGAGGACTCTATCCGCAAAAGCACCTTTTTTCACTTTCGGCGCTCTCTGGAGCAAAAAAGACAAACGTCCAGCTTTTGCTGCCACAGCAAAAGTGCCAGCGGGGAAAAGTGATGCTGGTCCTCACTGCCTCCTGGAACCCCTTCAAATGCCCCAGGCAATTTGGCCCTCTCTGCTTTCCTGAGGACTCTATCCGCAAAAGCACCTTTTTTCACTTTCGGCGCTCTCTGGAGCAAAAAAGACAAACGTCCAGCTTTTGCTGCCACAGCAAAGGTGCCAGCGGGGAAAAGTGATGCTGGTCCTCACTGCCTCCTGGAACCCCTTCAAATTCCCCAGACAATTTGGCCCTCTCTGCTTTCCTGAGGACTCTATCCTCAAAAGCACCTTTTTTCACTTTCGGCGCTCTCTGGAGCAAAAAAGACAAACGTCCAGCTTTTGCTGCCACAGCAAAGGTGCCAGCGGGGAAAAGTGATGCTGGTTCTCACTGCCTCCTGGAACCCCTTCAAATGCCCCAGACAATTTGGCCCTCTCTGCTTTCCTGAGGACTCTATCCTCAAAAGCACCTTTTTTCACTTTCGGCGCTCTCTGGAGCAAAAAAGACAAACGTCCATCTTTTGCTGCCACAGCAAAGGTGCCAGCGGGGAAAAGTGATGCTGGTTCTCACTGCCTCCTGGAACCCCTTCAAATGCCCCAGACAATTTGGCCCTCTCTGCTTTCCTGAGGACTCTATCCTCAAAAGCACCTTTTTTCAGTTTCGACGCTGTCTGGAGCAAAAATGACAAACGTCCAGCTTTTGCTGCCACAGCAAAAGTGCCAGCGGGGAAAAGTGATGCTGGTCCTCACTGCCTCCTGGAACCCCTTCAAATGCCCCAGACAGTTTGGCCCTCTCTGCTTTCCTGAGGACTCTATCCTCAAAAGCACCTTTTTTCACTTTCGGCGCTGTCTGGAGCAAAAAAGACAAACGTCCAGCTTTTGCTGCCACAGCAAAGGTGCCAGCGGGGAAAAGTGATGCTGGTTCTCACTGCCTCCTGGAACCCCTTCAAATGCCCCAGACAATTTGGCCCTCTCTGCTTTCCTGAGGACTCTATCCTCAAAAGCACCTTTTTTCACTTTCGGCGCTCTCTGGAGCAAAAAAGACAAACGTCCAGCTTTTGCTGCCACAGCAAAGGTGCCAGCGGGGAAAAGTGATGCTGGTTCTCACTGCCTCCTGGAACCCCTTCAAATGCCCCAGACAATTTGGCCCTCTCTGCTTTCCTGAGCACTCTATCCGCAAAAGCACCTTTTTTCACTTTCGGCGCTCTCTGGAGCAAAAAAGACAAACGTCCAGCTTTTGCTGCCACAGCAAAAGTGCCAGCGGGGAAAAGTGATGCTGGTTCTCACTGCCTCCTGGAACCCCTTCAAATGCCCCAGACAATTTGGCCCTCTCTGCTTTCCTGAGGACTCTATCCTCAAAAGCACCTTTCTTCACTTTCGGCGCTCTCTGGAGCAAAAAAGACAAACGTCCAGCTTTTGCTGCCACAGCAAAGGTGCCAGCGGGGAAAAGTGATGCTGGTCCTCACTGCCTCCTGGAACCCCTTCAAATGCCCCAGACAATTTGGCCCTCTCTGCTTTCCTGAGGACTCTATCCTCAAAAGCACCTTTTTTCACTTTCGGCGCTCTCTGGAGCAAAAAAGACAAACGTCCAGCTTTTGCTGCCACAGCAAAGGTGCCAGCGGGGAAAAGTGATGCTGGTTCTCACTGCCTCCTGGAACCCCTTCAAATGCCCCAGACAATTTGGCCCTCTCTGCTTTCCTGAGGACTCTATCCTCAAAAGCACCTTTTTTCACTTTCGGCGCTATCTGGAGCAAAAAAGACAAACGTCCAGCTTTTGCTGCCACAGCAAAGGTGCCAGCGGGGAAAAGTGATGCTGGTCCTCACTGCCTCCTGGAACCCCTTCAAATGCCCCAGACAATTTGGCCCTCTCTGCTTTCCTGAGCACTCTATCCGCAAAAGCACCTTTTTTCACTTTCGGCGCTCTCTGGAGCAAAAAAGACAAACGTCCAGCTTTTCCTGCCACAGCAAAAGTGCCAGCGGGGAAAAGTGATGCTGGTTCTCACTGCCTCCTGGAACCCCTTCAAATGCCCCAGACAATTTGGCCCTCTCTGCTTTCCTGAGGACTCTATCCTCAAAAGCACCTTTTTTCACTTTCGGCGCTCTCTGGAGCAAAAAAGACAAACGTCCAGCTTTTGCTGCCACAGCAAAGGTGCCAGCGGGAAAAGTGATGCTGGTCCTCACTGCCTCCTGGAACCCCTTCAAATGCCCCAGACAATTTGGCCCTCTCTGCTTTCCTGAGGACTCTATCCTCAAAAGCACCTTTTTTCACTTTCGGCGCTCTCTGGAGCAAAAAAGACAAACGTCCAGCTTTTGCTGCCACAGCAAAAGTGCCAGCGGGGAAAAGTGATGCTGGTTCTCACTGCCTCCTGGAACCCCTTCAAATGCCCCAGACAATTTGGCCCTCTCTGCTTTCCTGAGGACTCTATCCGCAAAAGCACCTTTTTTCACTTTCGGCGCTCTCTGAGCAAAAAAGACAAACGTCCAGCTTTTGCTGCCACAGCAAAAGTGCCAGCGGGAAAAGTGATGCTGGTCCTCACTGCCTCCTGGAACCCCTTCAAATGCCCCAGACAATTTGGCCCTCTCTGCTTTCCTGAGGACTCTATCCGCAAAAGCACCTTTTTTCACTTTCGGCGCTCTCTGGAGCAAAAAAGACAAACGTCCAGCTTTTGCTGCCACAGCAAAGGTGCCAGCGGGGAAAAGTGATGCTGGTCCTCACTGCCTCCTGGAACCCCTTCAAATGCCCCAGACAATTTGGCCCTCTCTGCTTTCCTGAGGACTCTATCCGCAAAAGCACCTTTTTTCACTTTCGGCGCTCTCTGGAGCAAAAAAGACAAACGTCCAGCTTTTGCTGCCACAGCAAAGGTGCCAGCGGGAAAAGTGATGCTGGTCTCACTGCCTCCTGGAACCCCTTCAAATGCCCCAGACAATTTGGCCCTCTCTGCTTTCCTGAGGACTCTATCCGCAAAAGCACCTTTTTTCACTTTCGGCGCTCTCTGGAGCAAAAAAGACAAACGTCCAGCTTTTGCTGCCACAGCAAAGGTGCCAGCGGGGAAAAGTGATGCTGGTTCTCACTGCCTCCTGGAACCCCTTCAAATGCCCCAGACAATTTGGCCCTCTCTGCTTTCCTGAGGACTCTATCCTCAAAAGCACCTTTTTTCACTTTCGGCGCTCTCTGGAGCAAAAAAGACAAACGTCCAGCTTTTGCTGCCACAGCAAAGGTGCCAGCGGGGAAAAGTGATGCTGGTCTCACTGCCTCCTGGAACCCCTTCAAATGCCCCAGACAATTTGGCCCTCTCTGCTTTCCTGAGGACTCTATCCTCAAAAGCACCTTTTTTCACTTTCGGCGCTCTCTGGAGCAAAAAAGACAAACGTCCAGCTTTTGCTGCCACAGCAAAGGTGCCAGCGGGGAAAAGTGATGCTGGGTCTCACTGCCTCCTGGAACCCCTTCAAATGCCCCAGACAATTTGGCCCTCTCTGCTTTCCTGAGGACTCTATCCTCAAAAGCACCTTTTTTCACTTTCGGCGCTCTCTGGAGCAAAAAAGACAAACGTCCAGCTTTTGCTGCCACAGCAAAGGTGCCAGCGGGGAAAAGTGATGCTGGGTCTCACTGCCTCCTGGAACCCCTTCAAATGCCCAGACAATTTGGCCCTCTCTGCTTTCCTGAGGACTCTATCCTCAAAAGCACCTTTTTTCACTTTCGGCGCTCTCTGGAGCAAAAAAGACAAACGTCCAGCTTTTGCTGCCACAGCAAAGGTGCCAGCGGGGAAAAGTGATGCTGGTTCTCACTGCCTCCTGGAACCCCTTCAAATGCCCCAGACAATTTGGCCCTCTCTGCTTTCCTGAGGACTCTATCCTCAAAAGCACCTTTTTTCACTTTCGGCGCTCTCTGGAGCAAAAAAGACAAACGTCCAGCTTTTGCTTGCCACAGCAAAGGTGCCAGCGGGGAAAAGTGATGCTGGTTCTCACTGCCTCCTGGACCCCTTCAAATGCCCCAGACAATTTGGCCCTCTCTGCTTTCCTGAGGACTCTATCCTCAAAAGCACCTTTTTTCACTTTCGGCGCTCTCTGGAGCAAAAAAGACAAACGTCCAGCTTTTGCTGCCACAGCAAAAGGTGCCAGCGGGGAAAAGTGATGCTGGTTCTCACTGCCTCCTGGAACCCCTTCAAATGCCCCAGACAATTTTGGCCCTCTCTGCTTTCCTGAGGACTCTATCCTCAAAAGCACCTTTTTTCACTTTCGGCGCTCTCTGGAGCAAAAAGACAAACGTCCAGCTTTTGCTGCCACAGCAAAAGTGCCAGCGGGGAAAAGTGATGCTGGTTCTCACTCACTGCCTCCTGGAACCCCTTCAAATGCCCCAGACAATTTGGCCCTCTCTGCTTTCCTGAGGACTCTATCCTCAAAAGCACCTTTTTTCACTTTCGGCGCTCTCTGGAGCAAAAAAGACAAACGTCCAGCTTTTGCTGCCACAGCAAAGGTGCCAGTGGGGAAAAGTGATGCTGGTCCTCACTGCCTCCTGGAACCCCTTCAAATGCCCCAGACAATTTGGCCCTCTCTGCTTTCCTGAGGACTCTATCCTCAAAAGCACCTTTTTTCACTTTCGGCGCTGTCTGGAGCAAAAAAGACAAACGTCCAGCTTTTGCTGCCACAGCAAAGGTGCCAGCGGGGAAAAGTGATGCTGGTTCTCACTGCCTCCTGGAACCCCTTCAAATGCCCCAGACAATTTGGCCCTCTCTGCTTTCCTGAGGACTCTATCCTCAAAAGCACCTTTTTTCACTTTCGGCGCTCTCTGGAGCAAAAAAGACAAACGTCCAGCTTTTGCTGCCACAGCAAAGGTGCCAGCGGGGAAAAGTGATGCTGGTTCCTCACTGCCTCCTGGAACCCCTTCAAATGCCCCAGACAATTTGGCCCTCTCTGCTTTCCTGAGGACTCTATCCTCAAAAGCACCTTTTTTCACTTTCGGCGCTCTCTGGAGCAAAAAAGACAAACGTCCAGCTTTTGCTGCCACAGCAAAGTGCCAGCGGGGAAAAGTGATGCTGGTCCTCACTGCCTCCTGGAACCCCTTCAAATGCCCCAGACAATTTGGCCCTCTCTGCTTTCCTGAGGACTCTATCCTCAAAAGCACCTTTTTTCACTTTCGGCGCTTACCTGTCTGGAGCAAAAAAGACAAACGTCCAGCTTTTGCTGCCACAGCAAAGGTGCCAGCGGGGAAAAGTGATGCTGGTCCTCACTGCCTCCTGGAACCCCTTCAAATGCCCCAGACAATTTGGCCCTCTCTGCTTTCCTGAGGACTCTATCCTCAAAAGCACCTTTTTTCACTTTCGGCGCTCTCTGGAGCAAAAAAGACAAACGTCCAGCTTTTGCTGCCACAGCAAAGGTGCCAGCGGGGAAAAGTGATGCTGGTTCTCACTGCCTCCTGGAACCCCTTCAAATGCCCCAGACAATTTGGCCCTCTCTGCTTTCCTGAGGACTCTATCCTCAAAAGCACCTTTTTTCACTTTCGTCGCTCTCTGGAGCAAAAAAGACAAACGTCCAGCTTTTGCTGCCACAGCAAAAGTGCCAGCGGGGAAAAGTGATGCTGGTCCTCACTGCCTCCTGGAACCCCTTCAAATGCCCCAGACAATTTGGCCCTCTCTGCTTTCCTGAGGACTCTATCCTCAAAAGCACCTTTTTTCACTTTCGGCGCTCTCTGGAGCAAAAAAGACAAACGTCCAGCTTTTGCTGCCACAGCAAAGGTGCCAGCGGGGAAAAGTGATGCTGGTCCTCACTGCCTCCTGGAACCCCTTCAAATGCCCCAGACAATTTGGCCCTCTCTGCTTTCCTGAGGACTCTATCCTCAAAAGCACCTTTTTTCACTTTCGGCGCTCTCTGGAGCAAAAAAGACAAACGTCCAGCTTTTGCTGCCACAGCAAAGGTGCCAGCGGGGAAAAGTGATGCTGGTCCTCACTGCCTCCTAGAACTCCTTCAAATGCCCCAGACAATTTGGCCCTCTCTGCTTTCCTGGGGACTGTGTCTGCAAAAGCACCTTTTTTCACTTTGGGCGCTGTCTGGAGCAAAAAAGACAAACATCCAGCTTTTGCTGCCACAGCAAAGGTGCCAGCGGGGAAAAGTGATGCTGGTCCTCACTGCCTCCTGGAACCCCTTCAAATGCCCCAGACAATTTGGCCCTCTCTGCTTTCCTGAGGACTCTATCCTCAAAAGCACCTTTTTTCACTTTCGGCGCTCTCTGGAGCAAAAAAGACAAACGTCCAGCTTTTGCTGCCACAGCAAAGGTGCCAGCGGGGAAAAGTGATGCTGGTCCTCACTGCCTCCTGGAACCCCTTCAAATGCCCCAGACAATTTGGCCCTCTCTGCTTTCCTGAGGACTCTATCGTCAAAAGCACCTTTTTTCACTTTCGGCGCTGTCTGGACCAAAAAAGACAAACGTCCAGCTTTTGCTGCCACAGCAAAAGTGCCAGCGGGGAAAAGTGATGCTGGTCCTCACTGCCTCCTGGAACCCCTTCAAATGCCCCAGACAATTTGGCCCTCTCTGCTTTCCTGAGGACTCTATCCTCAAAAGCACCTTTTTTCACTTTCGGCGCTGTCTGGAGCAAAAAAGACAAACGTCCAGCTTTTGCTGCCACAGCAAAGGTGCCAGCGGGGAAAAGTGATGCTGGTCCTCACTGCCTCCTGGAACCCCTTCAAATGCCCCAGACAATTTGGCCCTCTCTGCTTTCCTGAGGACTCTATCCTCAAAAGCACCTTTTTTCACTTTCGGCGCT